>NW_016806398.1:1856016-1888092 GCF_001698545.2 Rhinopithecus bieti
AAAAAAAAAAAAAAAAAAATGAATTTGGAAATCTCCCTCTGGCTCTATTGCTGACATTTTGTCTAAGATTCATTTCATTACTTTCTTAAGTGTTTGGAAGATTCCCCTGTGAAGCCATCCAGACTAAGTGCTTCCTTTGTGGGGAGGTTTTTAATGACAAATTCAACTTGTTTAACAGATATAAAATGATTCAGATATCTTACTCTTTTCTCTTATCCATTTTAGGAAATTGAGATTTTTAAGTGATTTGTTCATGAATTCACAAACATGGTCACGTTCAGATTTATTGACATAAAGTCACTCATAATATCCTCTATTACTCTTTTAATATCTGTAGGATCTGTAGTAAAGTCCTTTTTTTATTTCTGATATTTGTACTTGGCATTTTCTCTTTTTATTTTCTTTCTTAGTTTGTTAAGCATTTATACAAGTTATTGATCTCATCAAAGAAACAAGTGTTGGCTATTGTATGTCAGCTATGGGTTTCATTGATTTCCGCTATTAGCTGCGTAATTTCTTTCCCTCTTTGTTTGGGTTTAATGTGCTATTCTTTTTCTGGTTTCGTAAGATGAAAACTTCAATGACTGATTTTTTAATCTTTTTTTCTTTTCTAATATAAGCAGAGCTTATACATTTCTTCTCAGCATTGCCTAACTACATAGTTTACTTCCCTTATTGTTAATTTCAAAGTATTTTCTAATCACCATCATGATTTATTCTTTGATCCAGAGGTCATTTAGAAGTATTTTCGTGTGATTTCCAATTATTTGGCAGAGGGGGAGGGAGGGCGGATTTTCTAGTTACCTTTCCCTTACTGATTCTAGGTTGATTCCTCTATGGTCAGATAACACACTCAATATTATTTTAATCACTTGAAATTGTTGAGGCTGGCTTTACAGCCCAACCTCTGTTTTGGAAAATGTTTCATGTGCATTTGAAGATAATGTGTATTCTGCACATTATTGGGTATAGTGTTTTGTATATGTCATTTAGATCAAGTTGGGTAACAGTGTTGTTCAAATCTTCTATATTTTTACTGAATTTCTACCTGTTCTTTAGTTACTGAGAAAGTTGGGTTAAGATTAGCATCTGTGGTGGCGGCGAATTTGTCTATTCCTTCTTGTAGTTCTGTTATTAGATGGATACAATTTAAGATTATTATGTCTTCCTGTTGAATCATATAATAAAATAAAATGCTTCTCACTGTCTCTATTGATGCTTCTTGCATTAGAGTCTATTTTGTCTGATGTTAATATGGCTGTACTGCTTTCTTTTGGTTAGGGCTGGTATGATACAACTTTTTCAATTCTTTCATTTTCAATTATTTCTTTTCTTCAATTGGAAGTTGACTTTCCTTTTTTTCAACACAGAAACATTTTGTTTCTTGTATCCAGTCTGACAATGTTTGTCTTTTATTTGAAGTGTTCAGCCCACGTACAATTAATATACTTGCTGATATAATTGGGTTTAATTTTATCTTGTTATCTGTTTCTTATTTGTTCCATTTATTCTTTGTGACTTTCTTTCTCTTCCTTCCTTCCTTCCTTCCTTCCTTCCTTCCTTCCTTCCTTCCTTCTTTCCTTCCTTCCTTCCTTTTTTTGAGATGGGGTCTTACTCTGTTGCTCAGGCTGGAGTGCAGTGGCATGATCATGGCACACTGCAGCCTTGACCTGGGCTCAGGCAATCCTCCTACCTCAGCCTCTCAAGTAGCTGGGACTACAGGCATGTGCCACCATACTCAGCTACTTTTTGTATTTTTTGTAGAAATGGCTTTTTTCCATGTTGCCCAGGCTGGTCTTGAACTCCTGGGCTCAAGCAATCCAGCTGCCTCAGCCTCCCAAAATGCTAGGATTACAGGTGTGAGCTACCGCACCCAACATCTTTGTGACTTTATATTTCATTTTTTGTCTTCTTTTGAATCAATCAAGTAGTTTTAATTCATTTTTCTCTATTAGCTTCATAGTTTTAACTTTTATTTTTACAGTAGTTACCTTAAAGATGTCACTATACATCCCTGAACTACTACAGTCTACCTTAAGTTAGTACTTTTATCACTTCCCAAACAATTGAAGAACCAATGCTACAATTCTATGGTTTAACTCCATTCACTCCACTTATCCTTTATTCTAGTGGAATGTCTATTTGCTTCTATATATATTATAATGGTAGCAAAAAGTTAGTGTTACTTTCTTTTAAACAGTCAAAATGATTCTCTTTTTTTTTTGAGAGGAAGTCTCACTCTGTCACCCAGGCTGGAGTGCAGTGGCACAATCTCAGCCTACTGCAACCTCCACCTCCCGGGTTCAAGCAATTCTCCTGCCTCAGCCTCCCGAGTAGCTGGGATCACAGGCGCCCACCACAATGCCCAGCTAATTTTTGTATTTTTAGTAGAGACAGGGTTTCACCATGTTGGCCAGACTGGTCTTAAACTCCTGACACCAGGTGATCCACTCACCTGGGCCTCCCAAAGTGCTGGGATTACAGGCGTGAGCCACCATGCCTGGCCTCAAAATGAGTTTATATACATCCCATTATTTACTCTTTCTGGTGCTCTTTATTTTTTCCTTTAGTTCTCGTTCAACATGTAAAAAGTTTCCTTTAGTATTTCTTGTAGTGATGATCAACCAGAGGTGAATTCTCAGCTTCTGTTTGTTTAAAAATGTCTATTTTACCTACATTTGTGAAGGATACTTTTGCTAGGCATATAATTCCAGTTTGATTTTTGTTTTTTAATCCCAGCATTTTAAAGATGCACTGTCTATTGTCTGTTGGCATCCATAGTTTCTACTCAAAAGTAGTTGTCAGTCTTATTACTGCTACTTTGAAGGTTATGCATTTTTCCCTAGGGCTGCTTTTATGGTTTCTTCTTTGTCTTTGCTTTTCAGCAGCTTAAGATGTGCCAGATATTTCTTTATCTTTAAAGTGGGCTACAAGGTTGCACATAACCAGGCTCCTATTACCTTTATAATTTTTTTTTTTTTTTTTTTTTTTTTTTTTTTTTTTTTTTTTTTTTGAGATGGCGTCTTGCTGTGTCACCCAGGCTGGAATGCAGTGGTGTCATCTTGGCTCACTGCAACCTCTGCCTCCCAGGTTCAAGTGATTCTTCCTCAGCCTCCTGAGTAGCTGGGATTACAAGCCTGTGCCACCATGCCTGGCTAATTTTGTATTTTTAGTAAAGACGAGATTTCACCATGTTGGTCAGGCTGGTCTCAAACTCCTGACCTTGTGATTTGCCCACCTCGGCCTCCCAAAGTGCTAGGATTACAGTGGTGAGCCACTGCACCCAGCCACCTTTATGATCTTTTGTCTTCCACTCTTCCCTTGCTAACTGTGTTCCAACCACCCTGGCCTTCTTCCATTCCTTGAACACACACTGGTCGTACTCCACCTCAGGACCTTTGCATTGGACATTTCTTCTGCCTAGGATAATCTTCCCCCAAATATTTGCATGACTAACTCACATTCCTCCTTGAAGTCTTTCCTCAAAAGTCACCTTCTCAATGAGGTATTCCATGACTATACTATATAAACAACAACCTGTTCCCCATCGCCAACACTGACTGATACTATTTCCATAGCACTTTTCAGCTTTTAACATGCTATGTAAGTTATTTATATGCTTATTTTTATTATCTTCTTTTCCCACCTCACTAGAGGGTAAGTTCCACAAGGGCAGGAATTTTTATGTTTTGTTCACTAATGTATGCATCTCAAGTGCCTAGAAATCTGCCTGACACCTGGAGGAGGCTTAATAAAAGCTTGCTCATGACTGTTCAATTAAAGGGTAGCAGATGTTTGCACTCACTGTTAGAGAAAAGAACCTGGACTTTGCTCCTGCATTTGTGATTCAAAGGACATCAAATCATGTACACATTCTGACCCAGGATGGGAAGCCTGGTGCACAAGTCCCCACTGACCAGCTTGCAACATATCCTCTGTTTCTGCACTTTTATCAAAATCCCTTCAAGGCTGGGCGTGGTGGCTCATGCTTGTAATCCCAGCACTTTGGGAGGCTGAGGTGGGTGGATCACCTGAGGTCAAGAGTTTGAGACCAGCCTGGTCAACATGGTGAAACCCCATCTTTACTAAAAATACAAAAGTTAGCTGGGCGTGGTGGTGAGCACCTGTAATCCCAGCTACTTGGGAGGCTGAGGCAGGAGAATCACTTGAACCCAAAGGTGGAGGTTGCAGTGAGCCAGGATTGCAACATTGTATTCCAGCCTGGGTGATGAGAGATAAACTGCAACTCAAAAAAAAAAAAAAAAAAAAATCCCTTCAGCATGGCTCGTCTCAGTCCAGACTGAAGAGGGACAACAATCTGACTAAACCAATGCACACTAAGATACTAGTGACTGATAGTCTTTAACACTTTCAAGGACTTTTAAAGGAGCACCTTGTTCATTTACTGGGTTTACTCCTGACAAAAGCAACTTGCCATAGCAAGCAGCATCAGGATGTACAGCTCATAGTTCTGGGTTTAAACTCTCAGTTCTGCCATTTGTTGCTTTCTCCTTAGATAACCTCCCCTGCCTTTCACTGTTTTGTTCAGTTTTTTTTTTCCCCTGAAAACAGGGATAGAAATTTTGTCTTATCCACCTCAAGGACTCAAAATATAGATTAAGGAACTTCAAAGTTGAAAGGGAACTTAGAGATCATCTAGGAATTTTATTTTGTTTTAGGTAATTCTTTACAACTTTCACTTTCAATAACACTGTCTCATTGAAATCTCAGAACAACCATGTCAAATAGGAGAGAAGTCATTAATCCCTTTTTACAGGAAGGAAACAAGTTAAGAGAGGCCAAGACTCTGTGGCAAGTTAGTGTCAGAGCTGGGAGCAGTGGTTCTTTGTTCTACAGAACTTTCCCTGTGGTCCCTGCTAGAGGGTCCTAAACCAAAAGGTCCACTGACTCTTTCTTATACATCTCCATTGCCTGGGGAGCTCACTGCCATCCAAGACAGCCCATTCTCCAGTAGGGTGGCTTTGATAGCTGGCTGTCATTTGTGGTGGTATAGAATGTGTTACATTGAGAAAAAGTGATTTTTAGGGCTTTCACCCTAATGTGTGTTTGGGGGCCAGAGAGTTTGCAGAAATATTCAGAGAACATACAAAGACAGCCAGAATGACAATAATAATAATAATAACAGTGCCAATCTGATGGTGTCACATCCCTGTTTGTAATCCTTTAATGGCTTCCTGGTTCCCTGAAGAGTGAGTCCAGACTCCTTGATGTGCCTGCCATAAGCTAGGTCCAGCCTCAAACTACTTCTCCATGCCACACTCATCTCCCCCACCCCACCCTGGCCATTCTGACTCCTGTTTGCTTTGCGTGGAAAACCTTCACCTCCTCCCCACCCCCACTGCTCCTACAGGCCTCTGTACTCCCCCTAAAGGCCCTACACACTGCTGGGTTGTACTTATCCATCTCCCCAGCCACACTGTGAGCTGGGAAGGGTCAGGGGCTGCATGGGGTTCCTCTGCCCTGGTGCCCAGCATGGAGACTGGCACAGAATAAGTGATTGCCCCATCCCTGCACATTCACAGACATCTCTGCTGTTCTCATAAGCCAGACCAGGAGAGGGTTAAACAACATGCTGGCCTAGGATTAACTTTGGCATTAAAGAGGCAGGTGCCCCAGTGTTTTACCAGATGCTTGGAAACCTGTTTTCAGGTCAGCTCAGAGACTCAATCCAGCCAGGTCATCCCTAGAGCTGACTGAGACCTGTGCCATTCCTTGGGCCCTGAGCTGCCTGCTGGGGGTGGGCGTGGGGTGTGTGGAAAGGGTGGGTAGAGCTTGGTCCTGTGCAGGCTAGCTCTGTAGCCTTGGTTGAGTCCTTCCTACCTGCTAAGGTTTCCCCATCTGGGCACAAAGGAGGCGGGTCTGAGTGGTCCCACGGGTCCCTCTTGTGAGGACTGGCCAAGAGCAAGGGAACCTCAGATTCCAGAACCCCCTAGCTAGGGGTCCCCTCGCTTGGGAGAGACTTTCTCCACCGCAGGGGTGAGGAAGGGTAAATCTTTAACGAGCTAGCCCTGGGCAGGCTGGAGCCTTTCCGGATGGATGGCTGCCTGGGATGGGGGATGGGGTGGGAATGCAAGATGTGTGTAGACAGTCCCAGTGTTGTGGAGAAGGGAGGGTATTGGGGGGAGTAAATAAAGGAGACGCGGGCGGAGCTAACTGCGTGTGCAGAACAGGACATGGAGGAACGCGGGTCACCCGACGGGTAAGCAGATCTTCAGAGAGGTTCGAGGAGTCCTGAACAGCCGCTAGGTGCAGGTATGATAACTCGCATTGCTGCCCACAGGGATCTCGCGCGAAGCCTGGAGCAAGGACCAGAGGGGCCGGAAACGCCCATCCAGGTGGTGCTCAGGTGGGTATAAGGTGGCTAGGAGGCACCTGGGCGAGGCAGGGTTCGACGAAGAAATCAGGATGTACTATCTGCCCTTCTGTCGGACCCCAGGGTACGTCCCATGAGCGCGGCCGAGCTGCGTCGAGGGCAGCAGAGCGTGCTGCACTGCTCAGGGACCCGGACTCTGCAGGTGAGGAACCCGTCTGTCTGTCTCCCCAACAAATCCCGGGGACGCCAGGTCCCTTCCCCCAGGCAACTTTGCCCTAAGCCCTACCCTCTCCCGGAGTGTTCCTCTCCCAGGTGCCCCACCCTCCCCACAGTGCCCCTCCCTTCCAGGATGCCCAGCCCTCCGCCATGGTGCGCCGCGCCAACCCCTCCGAGTGCCCCGCCCCTTCTGAGGGCCCGCGCACTCAAGGTGCCCGCCCTCACCCAGAATGCCCCCCCCCCAGGGTGTCCCACCCTCCCCAGAATGCCCCGCCCCTACTGAGTGTCCCCCTTACCCCCAGTGCAGGGTGCCCGTTCACCAAGTGCCTCACTGAGAGCCCTACCCTCCTCCAGGGTGCCCCGCCCTCCTCCAGGGTGCCCCGCCCCTCCAGAGTGCCCCGCCCCTCCAGAGCGCCCCGCTCCTCCAGAGTGCCCCGCCCCTCCAGGGTGCCCCGCCCTCCTCCAGAGATCTCCGCTCCTCCGCCCCACCCGCGCCAGGTGAGCCCTCCAGGCCGGGGTCCCGAACTGGCCTTCCGTTTCGGTGCGGTGCTAGACGCGGCGCGCACGCAGGAGGACGTGTTCCGGGCGTGCGGCGTGCGGCGCCTGGGGGAGCTGGCGCTGCGCGGGTGAGTGAAGCTTCGCCTCCGCTCCGCGCCGGGCCTGGCGGGGCCCCGATGCACCCCCAGCCCCCACCCCGGGTAGCCGCCCGAGTCCAGCTACACCCTTGCCGCCCGCAGCTTCTCCTGCACTGTCTTCACCTTTGGCCAGACGGGCTCCGGGAAGACCTACACCCTGACTGGACCCCCTCCCCAGGTGGGCGAGCGCCGGCGGAGCCCTCACTGGGCGGGGCTAGGTGGGCTGGAAACCCTGGGGAGTCGCAGGCGACGCAGACTCCCAGAGGAAAGAGACTGGGACGATGCAGCGTGACCCATTTGTTTGCAGACGAGGACGCTGAGGACCAAAGAGAAGGGACTTGCCCAATTTGGAGCATTTGGGCTTCAACTTTGGCCCCTTCCTAGCTCTCAGTTTTCTCATCTGTAAAATGGAAGTGACAGTACCGACTATGAGTTAAATGAGCCATTGCTTGGGAACTTGGCACGTTTCCCGGCGCACGGTATCATACATGCGCTACAGAGGGTAGTCATTACTGTGGAGATGACGATGGCTCAGCTGGTTTT
This sequence comes from Rhinopithecus bieti, assembly GCF_001698545.2. Classification (NCBI taxonomy): domain Eukaryota; kingdom Metazoa; phylum Chordata; class Mammalia; order Primates; family Cercopithecidae; genus Rhinopithecus; species Rhinopithecus bieti. The sequence goes on from NW_016806398.1 coordinate 1,863,745, forward strand.
GCCCCAGGGGAGGGGTGCCTGTACCCCCTAGCCTGGCTGGCATCATGCAGAGGACCTTCGCCTGGCTGTTAGACCGCGTGCAGCACCTGGGTGCCCCTGTCACCCTTCGCGCCTCTTATCTGGAGATCTACAATGAGCAGGTAAGGGAATGCGAGGAATAGAAAGACAGCCCATGAGGAAACGGAGCGCTTCTTTCCGGGGAGCCTGGATCAAAGGACAGGAGGGGCGGTGGGGGACTCTGTTGTCAGTAAGATCTGGGGGTGGGTGGACTCGGAAAGATCCCCTTTCCTCACCCTCCTCCCTCCCCTCCCAGGTTCGGGACTTGCTGAGCCTGGGATCTCCCCGGCCCCTCCCTGTTCGATGGAACAAGACTCAGGGCTTCTACGTGGAGCGGCTGCGGGTGGTGGAATTTAGGAGTCTGGAGGCCCTGATGGAACTTTTGCAAATTGGTGTGTGCTGATCGCGGGGAGTTTTGCGGGTAGGGGTGCCCATTCCTCAATTGTTTACTGAGTGTGGACTTGGGACCCAGACTGCAGCTGCAGCTTCAGAAGTGACTCCTGGGCGAGGTGGGGAAGGACCAGTAAACTACAATTCAAAGACATGGCCCAAGGGTGCCCCCTGCACCCACTGCCAACAAGGCCTGCTAATTCTGCCTTCCAAACTCCTTTCATGCTCTCTCTTTAGCCCAGGGCCTCGGCCTCAGCCAGGCCTCATTCTTGCTCCCTGGTGGTCTCGGCACCTCAAGGCTCTCCCCTGCCAATCCATTCTCCTCTATTCTGCAAACCCCATCTCTCTTTGCCTCCAGACCCTCCACCCTTCCAGGGCCCCGAGGATCAAGGTCATACCTCTTAGCTTAGCTTAAAGGCCGTTCCCTTTCAGCCTCATTCTTTTTTTTAAATCAAGTATTTATTGGACACCCCTCCTTTGGCAGGCACTGGAGATGCTGACTGTAGATTCTGGCCCCAGCACTTTGCCACACCTCTCAGCTGATCTCACTGCCTCAGTTTCTCCCCCTTCTTTCACGAAGCCTTGGGAAAGATGTTTATAAAATGCAAATCTGACTGTCATTCTTCTGCTCAGTTTTCTCTATCCTCCATTCACCCATCTCTGCTACAGCAGGACCCAACATCCCATCGTTCCCTGAACAACACCCACTTTGTTGCCTCCCTGCCTTTGCATGAGGCTTGCTCCTCCACCAGGATTCCTTTGCTCCTTTTTCTTCATTGGTGATGACCTGTTCTTCCTACCAGGTCCAGCTCCTGATGTTTTTCCCTTCCAGGTCTCAGCCGTCGAAGGAGCTCAGCACACACCCTGAACCAGGCCTCCAGCCGAAGCCATGCCCTGCTCACCCTTTACATCAGCCATCAAACTGTGAGTGCCCCAGCCTGGGAAGGTGCTTGCCCAGGGCCACCCAACAAAAGTCTGTGTCTGGACATACAAACCAACTTGGGTGTGCATGGGGGGTAATGGTGGAAACCCTTGGCCCCATACTCTTGTGGCTTTGGTGGGGACAGTCCCTCCCAAGTCCCTCCCAAGTCCCCATGAAGCTCTGACCCCTCAGGCCCAGCAGATGCCTCCTGTGGACCCCGGGGCACCCCCTGTTGGTGGGAAGCTGTGCTTTGTGGACCTGGCAGGCAGCGAGAAGGTAGCAGCCACGGGATCCCGTGGGGAGCTGATGCTTGAGGCCAACAGCATAAACCGAAGCCTGCTGGCCCTGGGTGAGACCTGGGGGCCACCAGTGTGATTTCCTGTCTCTCCTCTGCACCTGGCTCACAGCTCTCCACAATGGGGGATACCAGAGGAGTTGTAGTGCATAGAAGAGGGTTAAAGAGCTGCGATCCAGGAACCAGAAGCCTCATTCTGGCCCCAGCTCTGCTGTTGACTTCTCCCTTCGTAAAACACTGCTTATGAATCTATAAACTCTAACGGTGTATAAAGTTACATGCTAATTTGGGAAATAGAACCACTCAACTGCAGAAGATGAGCCCTCAGAGACATTTGGCATGTTCCTTGTGCAGCTGGGAAGACTGAGGCCCAGTAAAGGAAAGGGACTTGACCTTTCTCCCCATCCCCACCCCAAGATATCGAACCTGGAGATCCTCAGGGACTGGGCCCTCAGGATTCCTCTGTGGCATGCATGCAAGATGCCCACGAAACTCCTTTGTGTTCAATTCATTTGTTAGAAGTTCCCTGCTGAGTGTCTGAGTACCAGGCCCTTTGCTGGGCACTGAGGGTCAGGGTATACAGAGCCTTCTCTGCCCTCGAAGAGTCCCAGTCTGGCGGTGGGGACCAATCTGACTGAGTCATGAGATCATGTGGAAAGATGGGTTTTTAGGGCAACACAGGCCTGGGTGGAGAGCCCAGCTCTGCAGCCTCCCAGCCTGATGGCCCTGGGCAAGCAATGTAACCTTCCCGACTCTTGGTGTCTCTCCCCAGGTCACTGCATCTCCCTGCTGCTGGACCCACAGCGAAAGCAGAGCCACATCCCTTTCCGGGACAGCAAGCTCACCAAGTTGCTGGCAGACTCACTGGGAGGGCGTGGGGTCACCCTCATGGTACTTAAGCGGGGCCTGGCAGGGAGGGTTGGGTATTGAGGAGGGGGCCCCCAGAGAGGAGCACTCAGTGGGAGTGCACTCCCCAGGTGGCCTGCGTGTCCCCCTCAGCCCAGTGCCTTCCTGAGACTCTCAGCACCCTGAGATATGCAAGCCGAGCTCAGCGGGTCACCACCCGGCCGCAGGCCCCTAAGGTGAGTATAGGCAGGCACAGGCTGAAGGACAGGCGTGGAGATGCTAGGGGATCAGGCAGGAGTTGGAGCCTGAGTCCCTTGATTGAAGTCTTGGACTGGGTCAAAGCTGAGATTAGGGTTGGAATCCTGGAAATGGTGTCGTGGCTGTGTAGGGTGAGGTCAGGGTCCCAGCCAGGGTCATGCCAGGTTTAGGGCAGGTCTAGGGTTGGAGTTTGAGTTGGGATCTGATTCAGGGTCTAGCTCAGTTGGTATCATGGTTAAGTGGGAATTGATTTGGGGTCTAATAAGAGGTCTCGTCTGGAATCATCTGGCCCAAGGTTTGGACAGAACTGAGTTTGGGATTGGACTCAGAGCTGAGTCCAGCTCAGAGTGGGGCCCTCCAGGACAGTGCAGTTAGGACAAGGTACCCCCTCCAGGCAGATGCAGCCTTGTGCCAAGATGCAAGGCTGACGAGTGAAGCATGGGCTGGATTTTAGGCCCCAGTTACTTCCCACACCTGGAAGTCCTTGTGCAGTGTACAACTTATACAACCATAAAGGTGGCCCTGGGCCTCTTTCCCTACAGTCTGCTGTGGCAAAGCAGCCCCAGCATTTGGAGACAGAGATGCTGCAGCTCCAGGAGGAGAACCGTCGCCTGCAGTTCCAGCTGGACCAAATGGACAGCAAGGGTATGAGCTCCCTGGAGGCAGAGTAGGATGGGGATAGGGTCTGGGGCTGCTGTGGATCCACCACCCCCTGCTTCCCTGCAGCATCAGGGCTCAGTGGGGCCCGGGTGGCCTGGGCCCAGCGGAACCTGTACGGGATGCTACAGGAGTTCATGCTGGAGAATGAGAGGCTCAGGTAGGGCCCAGCCCACAGCCAGAGGGATGCTGTCCCCCACCCATCACTGTTAAGCTGCTTCTGCCAAGCTGCCCCCTCTCCCTGTCCCTGGCTCCCCTATGTCCCTACCTGCTTCCTCAGCTGGTGCTATGCTGCAATGAAGAGGAGCTGACTGACGCCCCTGCAAGCCCCATTTCCTACTCCTTTCTGGCTTGTGCTCTACCCTAGGAAAGAAAAGAGCCAGCTGCAGAATAGCCAAGACCTGGCCCGGAATGAGCAGCGCATCCTGGCCCAGCAGGTCCATGCACTAGAGAGGTAAGCAGAGCCACCAACTTGGAGCCAGGCCTCCGGACAGAGGGCAGCTGGGAAAAGGGATGGCTTAATGAAATGCTTGAGGCTGGCCTCTGGATTCAGACCAACTAGGTTCAGTTTCCAGCTCTGCCACCGACTAGCTGTGTCACCTGAGGCAAGTCATTTAACTTCTCACTGCCTGGGTTTCCTCTTCTGTAAAGTGGGGGTCATCGTCATGCTTACTTTATAGGCTTGTTTTAAAGATCAGAGAGAATGAGTTAACATGTAAAACCTTGAGAACAGGGCCTGGTACCTGGTACGGGATCCAGGAGTATTAGCTGGGAAGGGGATTTGAAAGCCAGCTCGGTGGTAGGGTTGGAGGCTGCAGGCATAGACCCTACTGTTCTTTTTAGGCGCCTCCTTTCTGCCAGCTACCGTCACCAGCAGGGCCCTGGCCTGACCCCACCGTGTCCCTGTTTGATGGCCCCAGCTCCCCCTTGCCACGTGAGTCTCACTGCCCAGCCTGGAGGGGTGACAAGTAGGGACATCATGGAGCCTCTGACGCAGCCTTTTGCAGGCACTGCCACCCGTCTACTCCTGCCCCTGCTGCTACATCTGCCCACTGTGTCGAGTGCCCCTGGCCCACTGGGCCTGCCTGCCAAGGGAGCGCCACCTGCCCCAGGTAGGAAAGGCCAAGGTGGGAGTGAGGGAAGGCTGGGAGAACTGGAGACCTTGATCTAGGAGTCATCAGTCCAGAGCCCCAGGGATTCCAGGGCTCCATGCTAGATCATGGGGAGTGAATGGCTGGCTTAGGGCTCCCTCTGCCCGGGTTTAAAATAGCTGTTGACCCTCCCTTCTCCCCACCCTGCCCTCTTTTAGGAATTCATCCTGTCATTCACTTATTCAATCACTCACATATTTACTCACTTGTGGATTTACTGAATTGTACATTCACTCACTCCTTCAGTAACTCCCCAAGCTCCTTGCTTTATACCAACCTCTCTTCTGGGCTCTGAGGATTCGGAAATAGACCAGACATGGTTCCTACTCTCAGGAGGCTTCTAGTCTCAGGAGAGGATGGGAGAAGAACCACCTACTGCACACAGAAGAAGGCGACCAGGACCCCACCCCTTTATGCCATCCTGACATTCTTGATACCTTGTGGGGTAGGCATAGCGGGGTTTCATGGCTAGCACCAGGTAAGTGGGACACAGAGAGGCAGGACTGAGGTCACCCAGAGTGGGCTCTGGTCTTTTCTACAGGTGTTGGACCCTGAGGCCTCAGGTGGCAGGCCCCCATCTGCCCGGCCTCCACCCTGGGCACCCCCATGCAGCCCTGGCTCTGCCAAGTGCCCAAGAGAGAGGTGGGTCCCTCCCTGGGACACTGAGGTCGGAGGGGTGTGGTCTGGGGAACTCAAAGGCTCACCTCCCATCTCCCAACTCACCCTGGCCCAGGAGTCACAGTGACTGGACTCAGACTCGAGTCCTGGCAGAGATGTTGATGGAGGAGGAGGTGGTACCTTCTGCACCCCCCATGCCCGTGAGGCCCCCAAAGACATCACCAGGGCTGAGAGGTGAAGAAGGGAGAGAGGGAAGGGCCCCTAATGTTCTCTGTGATCTTAGGGTAGAACCCACCCTCTCCAGGCCTCATCTCTGAAATGGGGTGGGTGTTGAGAGGTGGCTTCTAAGATCTTTCTACTTCCAAACTTGGAATTCTCTTTTTAGGAGCACCTGCATGCCCAGATGTATGCTGGAGCCCATGGTGTATGGGGGTGGGGTGGGGGGAAGGGTGGAGGGCACCTACCCCCTGAGGCTTCTCTAGAGGATGTTGGGACCCAGATGGACCTGGGTGAGGAGGGGGCCAGGAGAGGGCAGGCCCTGAGTCTCACTGCTCCTTAGGTGGGGCCGGGGTTCCAAACCTGGCCCAGAGACTGGAGGCCCTCAGAGACCAGATTGGCAGTTCCCTGCGACGTGGCCGCAGCCAGCCACCCTGCAGTGAGGGTGCACGGAGCCCAGGCCAAGTCCTCTCTCCCCGTTGAAGGCCAAATGGGAACCCAGGAGACTGCTGTGTGACCTCAGACTGGGCTCTGTGCTCTTGGGCCTCAGTCTCCCCATCTGCTGAATGGAGACAGCAGCTACTCCACCTGAAGCTGGGCTAGGGGCGGGGACTGGGGGTGCTATTTAGGGGAGCAAGGGGATTCAGGAGAAACCAGGCAGCAGGGGATGAAGTACATGAATAAAGAAAAGCATCAGCTCCAAGTCTGGTCGGTTCTGTCCTCTGGGGTTGTCAGTCACTTCCCCGTGGGGAGTTAGAGAGAGGAAGGGCTAGGACTCTGGGCACAGATGTGTGTCCCCTTCCAGTCTGGAATATCCCAAGCTCCCATCTCCTTTCATGTATTTTTTTTTTTTTTGAGACGGAGTCTAGCTTTGTCGCCAGGCTGGAGTGCAGTGACACGATCTCAGCTCACTGCAACCTCCGCCTCCCGGGTTCAAGCGATTCTCCTGCCTCAGCCTCTCGAGTAGCTGGGATTACAGACACGAGCCACCACGCCCAGCTAATTTTTGTATTTTTTTTGTTGTTGTTGTTAGAGACGGGGTTTCACTATGTTACCCAGGATGGTCTCGATCTGCTGACCTCGTGATCTGCCTGCCTCAGCCTCCTAAGGTGCTGGCATTACAGGTGTGAGCCACCGCGCCCGGCCTCTTTTCATGTATTATACAAGTTTTGATTAAGCAACTACTACATGCCATTGGGTAGGTGGGGGGCAATTGAATGGCAAGCATCCCCATGAAGGAGGCATGAGGGAAACTGATTTGGCCTGGAGCACAGGGAGATGGGTGGTCAAAGGGCTCACTCTGTGTTACCGTGGGTCCTGGTGCTGGTGGGGATCAGAAGGCCTGGCTTCTTGTGCCACAGATCTGCGCTGGGACTCTGGGCAAGCCCTGTTCCCTCTCTGGACCACTCTGATATTCAGTCAATTAAGTGGGGGACACAACTTCCTTCCCATTGAGTTCTAGTGAGGGTCAAGGCTGTGAGCAATATCTGATTCATGGCATAAATGCCCTGTAAAATGCTGTATTAGTTGGTTCTCAGCACTGCTGTAAAGAACTACCTGAGGCTGGGTCATTTATGAAGAAACGCGATTTGACTCACAGCTCTGCAGGCTGTACAGGAAGCATGACTGGGAGGCCTCAGGAAACTTATCATTGCAGAAGGACGAAGGGGAAGCAAGCACATCTTACCATGGCGGGGCAGGAGAGAGAGAGAATGAAGGGGGAAGTGCTACACACTTTCTAACAACCAGATCTCGTGAGGACTCACTGTCATAAGAACAGCAAGGGGGAAATCTGCCCCATGATCCAATCACCTCCCACCAGGTCCCTCCCCCAATATTAGAGATTATAATTCAACATGAGATTTGGGCGGGGGCACAGAGCCAACCATATACAGTGGGTCTGTGGTTATGGAGAAGTCCAGGTATGACATGAGGAATTGTGGGGAAGAGAGAGAGGACCCATTATAGAAAGAGCTATGAGGCTAACCTAACTCTCCCGCTTACCGTTAGGGAAACAGACCCACATGTTTCCTTCATTTGTTCATTCATTCATTCAACCAACAACACTGATGGCTGGGTGCCTATAATCCCAACACTTTGGGAAGCCAAGGTAGGAGGATTGCTTGAGCCCAGGAGTTTGGGACCAGGCTGGGCAACATAGTAAGACCCTATCTCTACAACAAATAAAAAATTAGCTGGGCATGGCAGCACACACCTATAGTCCCAGCTACTCGGGGGGCTGAGGCAGGAGATCACTTGAAAACAAGTGGCTGAGACTGCAGTGAGCCATGATCATATCACTGCACTCCAGCCTTGAAAAACAACAAAGCAAAACACCACTGGCATCAACTGCAAATCAAGCCATAAGGTGACAAGACAAACAAAGACCAAGGTGGCTTTTCCAGGGAGCTCACAGTGTGGTGAGGGACAGACAGACATTTACCACCTCACATGGGCTGGGGGAAGTCCAAGGGACGGTGGAGGCACAAAGGAAGGTCACTTGATCAGTGACCATTGAGGGGGTCAGGGAAGGTTTCCCAAGGAGGCCATGACTAAGGCTTGGAGGGTAGACAGCATTTGGTTCAAGGGAAGGTGGAGGGGCTGTGGACGCAAAGGTTACAGACCTCTGAGGTTCCAAAGGTGGTCAGGGCCAGGAAGTGCAGGGCCTTCCGGGCCACAACCAGAGTTTGGGCTTGTGCCAAGGGCAGAGGGGAGCCATGGAAGGGTCTTGAGGCATCAGCAGCCTAAATTTGTATTTAGGTCATGCTGGCCACCTGTGGGAGGTAGCCTGACTGAAGATGGGGTACTATAAAGAGACCAACACAGAGGAGATGAGACACCTCAGCCAGTAGTAGCTGAGCTGGGCCTCAGGCTGGGCATCCCCTCAGACCCATGATCTGGACTTAGGCAAGGTCCGGGCAGGACGGCCTTACCCACAGGCTTGGGGAGCCCTTGGGAGGCAGCAGGCTGAGACCAGAGGGCCAGCCAGGGAGCAGCTGGGGTTGCTGGAGGGAGGTCACAGCCACCACCTGGAACAGAACTCAGACTGGCCACTGTGCTCCTCAGACTGGCCACTGTGCTCCTCAGACCTGGCCTGAGGAAATCAGGATCGCTTTACCCCACCACACTCCCCAGTGCAGGACCAAGCAAAGAAAGACTCAGTGCTCTCCCACCTGTCATTCTGGAAACTAGCTTTGGGAATGTACCCCCCTTTTTCCCAGCAGAGTGGGGACCCAGAGATAAGAGCAAGGTGTTTCAAGGATACTTGAGTGTGCTGTGTGACTTGGGGCAGGCTGCTGGGCCTCTTTGGGTCTCCCCCACTGCAGGCCCTTGGCTCCTGAGTCTATGCAGGGCTGGTCCCTGAAGCTGGGACTGGTGGGGTCCATTTGGTTGGAGCCTCCGTGGCCAGGAATTGGTAGACAACACTTGTGACTGGGCATTAGAGGTTTTCCACAGTGGTGGCTTCCTGGAAGGCCAGAATCTGTGGAGGCAGAGCCCAGGGACAGAAGGTGACAGCCAGATACCACAGGCAGCCGGACCAGGCAGAGCAGGCTGTGGTTAAGCTCACAGATGGAACCACCCAAGCTCAAACCCATGAGTGATCCTGGGCTAGTGACTCAACTGCTCTGAGCCCAAGTCACTTATCCCCAGAAGGAACACAATAACAGTACTTCTTTACAAAACTGTCTTGCGAATGAAATTCCCTGACATGTGGAAAGAGTGGAGCATGTAGCTTTGCCAGTTGCAGACAGTTTTGCCAAAAGCAACCTTTAGTCAACATGGCAATTTGATGGAATTGATGATCAGGTTAAAAAAATTCATTCAATATATATTGACAGAACTGTTTAGAACAGAGCTTGGCATGTGGTTAGTGCTAAATACATGCTAGTTGTCTTTGCTGTCATTATTACTCATGGATGCTTTCAGTGCAAACATTCTATAAGAACCTGCTTTCTGTGGGCTAGCACTGAATAAAGCGTAGGACTTTTACCCTCATGGAACGTAGACAACAAACAAGAAAGAGAGCAAAATACGTGGCATGTCAGATGGTGATAAATGCTATGGAGTAAAATAGAGCAGGAGAGTGGAGCTCTGTCAGGGCAGGGGTGCAGTCCTAAGCAGGGAGTTCCGTTGGAGGTGATATTTGTACAGAGACCTGAACAGGGAGGTTGAGCCTGATGAGTGCCCTAAAGCCTTTATTTTCTAATATTGGTAATTTCAATGCCACGTTAGCTTGGGTGGCTCTGCAGGTTTGTGCCTGGGCTCCTCCCCACTCCCCAGAACCCTTATCTCACTGCATTGTGGGCCTGCTTGCTGGGAGGTCCTCAGCCCCAGGCAGGGGAGGACCTGGCACCAAGCGTGAGAGTGTGAGAGCTTTCCTTAATAGCCTTGGGAGGATGGAGGGGGACCACCCAGGGGGACCCTGGCCTTACTGGTTCATTCATGTTTGGACGATTCCTGCTGGAGCCAGCCACGATTTTCCAGTTTCCTGGTTCCAGTTCACACTCTAGCTCAGCAAAACCCACATCCTTTTCCAGAAAGAGACATAGGACTCAAGGAGACTGGCCTTTACTACCCTTGTCTCATAAGTCATATATCCATCTCTCAGTCAGTGACATAGTTTGGCTGTGTCCCCACCCAAATCTCATCTTGAATTGTAGCTCCCATAATTCCTATGTATTGTGGGAGGAACCCGGTGGGAGGAAATTGAATCATGGGGCTAGGTTTTTCTGTGTTGTTCTTGTGATAGTGAATAAGTCTCACAAGCTCTGATGGTTTTATAAAGGGCAGGTTCCCTGCACATGCTCTCTTGCCTGTCACCACATAAGACGGGACTTTGCTCCTCATTCACCTTCTGCCATGACTGTGAGACCTCCCCAGTCATGTGGAACTATGAGTCCATTAAACCTCTTTTTCTTTATAAATCACTCAGTCTTGGGTATGTCTTTATTAGCAGCATGAGAACAGACGAATACAGTCAGCATCCTCCCTCTAGAACTGCCATACTTCTAGGATCCCTAAACCCTGGGGGAATTCCACAGGATCCCAGTAATGTATCAAGACCCTTCCAATTCATTTGGTGCTTATCGAGAACTTGTGGACTCAGAAGGACACTTCTTGAGCCCTGCAAGCTACAGGCCTTCTGCAGATTGCGAGAAGTAGGGGGCAGTTCTCTGGACCCCGAAACATGGTAGTAGTTCTCAAGAACTGTCAAAAGAAGGTCTCCGCTACTTCGGAACATTAGAATTGGGGGAAGCTCTTGGAAATCCTGAGACACTACAGGAATTTTCCAGGATTCCAAACCCCTAGAAGATCTTTCTGAAATTTTAAAACACTGTAGACAAGTTGGGAGGGATTCTCTGGAGTCTTTGGCTGGGCGGGGATGTAGTGGGGAAGGAACATTCACCAGAGTTCTGAAGGCCATCCATGGGTTTCTAGAATGCTGGCAGCCCAGATCCTTGGTTGAATTTTCCAGATCCTTGGGGATCCCAACTCTTAGCCCCTTTTCATTGCACAATGAGGAGCATGGCAGAAAGCGTTGCAGTTGGATGGCACAAGCTTCTGGAAGAGCACTCCTGTGGACACTTGTACTTAAAAGGCTATGAGGTCTTGTCTGGGGGGCCAACTCCCAGATAGACCCCAAAACTTGGAGTCATTTTGAGAGTTTGTGAAGACCCTCTTGCCAAGAACATCTTGCTGCTTCAGCCACACCAGCTTTCTCTCAGCATCCCAAATGGGCCTGCCTTCCCTCCCTCAAGGTCTTTCTTCTCTTTGCCAATGACACATTTGCTCCAAATTCATATTCATTTCCAGCCCCTTCATGATAGGATTCAGCCTCTTCATGGCATATTCTTGTCCTCTTCAATGTCCTTTTTCCATTTCTATCTTCTTGTTTAGCTTCCAGCGGCTCATCTTCCTTTATTTTAGGCAAACAAGCATGGCAGTGTAGGTTGGGCAAGTAGGGGCGGTCTTGTTTTGAACCACAGACTGGAAGCTACTGGAACTCGTATATGGGTTAGTGCTGGGGTTGGAGACCAGGACTGGAATCTGGAGACCTGGGTTCAAAGCCTGCCTTGGCACAGACCTCCTGTGTATGTCAGACAAGTCCCTGGCTATCACTGGCATCTGCACAGGCTGGCAAAGAAGACCTTTGAGAGGACTTTTTTGAAAGTTGGGCAGACGTGTCTTTCTCAAGGAACTTCATCCAGTGTGTGGTTCCCCTGCTTATCACATGTTTACTAAGCCCCCATTTGAAGGCCAGGCCGCCTCTGCTGGATACAAGTGACACCAACCTGACCCTGCGCCAGCGACCTCTTCTCTCTTGAGCTTCCAACCAAGTGGGGGAAAGGACAAGCAAAGCGACAATCAGGAGGCAAAGGGATAAATAATAGCAATTAGCAAATTTATCTGATGCCAGGCACTGCTCCCAGCGCTTGCTGTGTGTTAACTCGCTCATTTCTCACAACTCTGAGAAGTAGGTACTGTCAGTATTCTCATGTTGCAGTGAGGAAACCAAGGCAGGAAGGGGCTCAGAACTTGCCCAAGGTCATGCAGCCAGTAGGTGGCAGAAGCAGGATTTGAACCTGGCTGGCCTTAACCACCAAGCCAGGTGCCACCCAGTGGGACCACAGAGGAAGTACAGGTAGAGGATCAGCTTCTATCCAACTTAGGAACCCCTGAGGATAGTTGGGGTGCCTTCCTGGAGACATTGTTCTCCACCAAAGCCCGGCACAATCCAGCAAGGCCAGACCACGCAGAGGCACTTTGATGAAGCAGAGGAAGGGACTTTCTAAATCTCCTCGCTGGTGGTGGATCCTTCATCACCCCAACACCAAAGGGAATCTTTAAAAACCACCCAATGCCTGAGCTGGAATCTAGACAATTAGAAGTGCAGCCCTGCAGCCCAGCCTTTGTCCACGGGACAGGGCCCTGGGTGGAGGCAGGACATCTCCATGGTCTCCAGGCTACAGAACTTTGGGCAAACCCTCTCCCTTTCTCACCCTCTATCTGCCCAACTTACCAGCTGTGGGAGGCTGGGCCAAAGAGTGAATCTCTTTGAACCCCAGTTTCCTCCTCTGTAAAGTGGGGATAAAATTGGTTTACCCTATGAGGAGCTAATATATGCTCACAGCGGATGATCTGAGAACTAGAAGTGAATTCGTATAAACTGTTTAGAACAGAGCCTGGCACATGGTTAGTGCTAAATAAATGCTAGTTGTTATTGCTGTCATTATTACCAATGGATGCTTTCAGCGCAAGCATTCTATCATTTCTGTACTTGCGGGGGAGGAATTGTGTCAATTTCTGGACTCTCATTATTACAGACTCATGAACTTGTTGACATCCAGCTGGGCTGGCTCCTTCCTCCAGGGAAACCCTCCTAACACAGATTCTTCCAGAGAAAGAAGTGGAAAGAAGGACTTTGTTGCCCAAAGGCAAGAGCCAGGGAAGAGTTCCCACTGCCCTTCCAAGGCAACTGATTCAGAGAAATCCATTTGTCTTCTCTGAAGAAAGGCCGGTGGGAATTTCCAGAGAGCTCGGCTTGCCTTGTGGTTTCAGGAAAGAACAATTTTAGTCCTTTCAGAGATGCTTGGTTGCATCAACTCGGTCAGCCAGGAGTTGGGGCAGGTCCCTGGAGGTCCTGCTTCAATGGACAATAAGATTGGCCTGCAACAAGCAGGAATATGCCTGTGTCCCCTTCCTGGACACAGACAAGGCTTTTGGAAGTTTATTCTTTAGTAACCATTTCCTCAGGGGTGCAAAAGGAGCTAGATCCTGGGCCACAAGCTCTGTCCCCAGGGCGCTCTGATCTCAAAGACACTCTGAGCTCCACATATTATAAGGGCAGGAGTGCTTCTCCAGGCTAAGCCACCCACTCCTGCAATCAGGAACCTGGACTGACAACATCTAAGGACACCCCTGACCCAGGGCCAATGTTTATTATTGACTAAGTTCTCTCCAAGGAGCAAGGACATGACATGCTTCTAATCATTTAATTCTCATACACCCCTATAAGCTCTTATTAACCCCATTTAACAGAAGAGAAAGAAAAGTGGAGTCACTTAGCTAAGATCAAACAGGCAGGAAAGGATCACAGTCATGACTGGAACTCAGGTCTGTCTGGATATAAAGTTCAGCTGCTTAATCACCACAGCATGCTGGACAACGCCTTGGAAGTATTCCAGGCCATAACACACAGACAAACTCAAATTTGATGACTCCAGGACAAGCCACCACAGAGCAAGGGGTCTTTGCTTTATACATTTTGCCATTGAGTAGCCCAGTCATTCCTTCCTTTGCTCATTCACTGAACATAAGGTTAAGGGATTTTGGATGTGGTGAGTCCAATTTCCCAGTATCCCTCAGCTGTCTGCTTGGGTGGTCCTTCTTGGGACCTGACCTAAATCTCCCCTATGGTTCTGAGTAAGTCAATTAGCATGGTTGGCTGAGCACCCATTATGCACCCAGCACAGTGCTGGGCCCCAAGGAGGGAGAGAGAATCTGGACTTGGGATAGCAGACACTGAGATGACCCTTGGCTGGGGAAGGGAGAAATAGGCCTGACTTTGGCTATGAAGAGTCCAATGAAGGGAGACTCATCAATTCCAAGTGTCTAAAGAACAGGGCCTAAGTTCTAGCCAAGAGACAAGAGATAGGGTCAGCAGAGTGCCTTAAGTGTAACAGAGACAGATCTTGGTTTGAGTTTAATGTCTGGGTGACCTTCAACACATGATCACCTGATCTCTTAGCTTCAGTTTCCCTACCTACAAAATAGGGCCACCAGCAAAATAAGATTCTTTTTTTTTTCTTCAACTTTTATTTGAAGTTCTGAGGTATATGTGCAGATCTGCAGGTTTGCCCCATAGGTAAACAGGTACCATGGTTGTTTGCTGCACAGATATACCCATCACCTAGGTATTAAGCCCAGCATCCATTAGCTATTCTTCCTGATGCTCTCCCTCCCCACCACCCCACAAAAAGATTCTTTTTTTTTTTCTTTTTCTTTTTTTTTTTGAGATGGAGTTTCACTCTTGTTGTCCGGGCTGGAGTGCAATGGAGTGATCTCAGCTCACTGCAACCTCTGCCTCCTGGGTTCAAATGATTCTTCTGCCTCAGGCTCCCAAGGAGCTGGGATTACAGGCGTGTACCACCACGCCCAGCTAATTTTGTATTTTTAGTAGAGGTAGGAGTTTCACCCTATTGGCCAGGCTGGTTTCCAACTCCTGACCTCAGGTGATCCGCCCGCCTTGGCCTCCCAAAATGTTGGGATTACAGGCCTGAGCCACTCCACCCGGCCTCCAAAAAGATTCTTAATAGAGGATTTAGAATGACATGCTCTTGCAGTGCTCTGCATGGACTTGGCAGGCAGTAAGAACTTAGTAAAATTATAGTAGCCTTCGTGGTCTGCAGCAACTGCACCCAATTCTAGTTCCCCAGCAAAACTATTTTTTTTTGAAGGGCCCCAACCAAGCATCAAGCTCTCTAGCAGGGTAGGGATGGGCAAGGTAGAGGCTAAATGTTTTATACTCACCAGGGGATTTTAAGTAGGCTTGGGGCAGGGCGTTGTACCTCTTTGAGCCTTTGCGCCTGGTCTGTCTCCATCTGTACAGAATAATCTGTGAGCAAACCCTGGTAGGTCTTTCTGGAAGTTCTCTGCTGCCCCCTGGTGGACAAGGGAAGTTCACACCTTAGTGCAGTTCCAGCTGTGTGTGGAGTCCTTAGCTGGAGCGCACGCAGTACCAAGTGCCTATGATGACAGGGGTCCTACAAATCTACACACTTGGGGTGCATTTTCACAAGTGACCCTCATTCAGTTATTGTTTCAACTCTGAAGCCATGAAGGGAAAGGACTGCCCTATTGTCCCCCAGCAAGCCACAAGGACTAGGACTCAAGTCTCTGGGTGGACTTGCTCTTTGGGACGGAGGTGTAGGGATGAGTAGCGATGCCTAGAAATCACAGGGCAGTGAGAACACCCCTCCACGCCACTGGTCATGGAGTTATGGGTGGTGTGCACCTCCTGCCATGCCATGGGGACCCTGAGTGGACAGGCTGTGACACAAGGCCGTGGAAACTGAATAAGGTCAGACATTGGAGGCAAGGCCTCTTGTCACGGAGAAAGTCACCTTATCATTCCACCATTGGCAGAGGAGGACTCAAACCTTGACCACACCCTCTGGTCTGAGTCCCAGTCAATGTCCCCGATGTCCCTGCGGGTCCAGTCACCTGGTCCTAGTGCCCTGGCCTGGCCCCTTCCTTCTTCCTGGAAAACCTCCTGAGGAGTTACTTTCCTGGGTCTCCAGCTTATGCTACCTCCTGATGGATCTCTCCCGATTGCTTATGTGGTTGGCCTTGACTTCTGAAAACTCGCAGCGCCCCCTGTGTACTCCCAAACAACACCCCTTGGCCCGGCAACAAGGTCCCACCTACTGGACCTCAGCCACCTCCCCAGCCTCACTCTCACCACTCCCTTCTGTCCCCAAGCTCCAGACCTGTGGATTTATTTTTATTTTCTGGATTCCAAATGCATTTCTCTCTCTCTCTCTGTTTTCTTCCTCTAAGCCTTTGCAATTGCTGTTCCCTGTGCCTGAAACCCACTCCCTCCCCCTGCACCCACCCCCCCTGCACTGTTGTCTGGCTCACTCCTACTCTTGGGTTCTGACTCCCTTGTCCTGGCCTCTGCTTCCCTGATCACTGAAGCAAACATCCTGTCTCATCATCTTCTCACCTTGTCTGTTTCCCAATCCCAGGCCTTGAGGAAGCTCTGGGAGGCCTGTCATATGTCCATCCTTTCCCTAGCACCAAACAAGGAGTGCGTATTTGGCAAAAGAATAAGTAGACACAAGAATAAATGATGAGGGGAGAGCCTGGGTGCTACAGTCAGGCCTGTCTGGCCCCAACTCAGACACACACTGGGTGACTTTGACCAAGTCCCATCCCCTCCCTGAATCCCAGTATGTGCATCTGAAAATTGAGGTCTCTATTCCGTATTGCACTGGGCACCCCTGAGGCTCTGAGGTCTCCTGTGAGGGGCGAGACCCTCCCCCACAACCAAATGGTTTCAGAACCTAGCAATTCCCATGGACTCTTAGACCCCTGGGCCCCCTAGGAGGGCAGGGACCCCAAAGGCTCCATCCTCCCACCCCAGCAGCCAAAAGGGGAAGAGGGGACAGAAGCTCTCTGACCACTGTTGGCCACAACCTCATGTCCCAAGGTTAATTTTTAAAAAGCAGTCAAAAGTCCAAGTGGCCCTTGGCAGCATTTACTCTCTGAGTTTGCTCTGGTTAATAATCTCAGGAGCACAAACATTCCTGGAGGCAGGAGAAGAGATCAACGTCCGGGACTTATCCTCTGGGCCTCTCCCCACCCCCAGGAGAGGCTGTGCAACTGAATGAACGGCCCTGTCCAAGAGAGGCTAGGACTGGGGCTCTGAACACCCCTGTGCATCTCAGGCTTCCCATCTGAACGATGGGGCTGATAACCCTAGTCATGCAGTCCCAACATGAAGGTCAGCGAGCCATTTTCATGCACTGTAAGCAGGCTTAGTAGGATGACTTTATTCCTATTAGTGGTTCATTGTTATTTATTCTTATACCAGGCCTGCCTCCTCCAAAGACAGACACCCTGAGCCACCACACAGGTAAGGCAGTGGACAGTTTATAGAACACTTCCTCACACATTATCTCTCTTGGCTTCTTGACAGAACAAGAACTGTTTTCTTCAGTTCACAGATTAGGAAAGTGGTCATTAGCAAGGGAACGCCACCCCCAATGTCATACAGAACGAGGAGAAGTGGGGGGTTACCACCTCCTTGCTACCATCATTAACCAAAACCTCAAAGACTGAGAAATTTTGTGAACAGAAGGAACAGGAAGATAACTGTCCCAGAAAGCTAAACCAAGACAGTAAGTGTGCTTAAACTTACATCATGGCTTTGAGCTTCCTAGCAGCCAAAGCAAGAATGGAATGCAATCACCGGCCAAGGTTAGGGTGACAGAGCAAAGGAGACACATTTATGAATAGAAGCACGCTTGTTCTGGATACCAGTGAAAGAGGGACGTACTGACTGAACGTTACAGAAGAGACATGATGCACCATTTGTTTCTGCACTGACTACATGGGGGAATCCTTCAATTCTCACATAAGCAGGGGTCTTATTCTTGGGACTGCCTGCCTGAAGGGGTCATTCCCAGATCTAGCAGAGAGGTGGCTGAGAGTATGGAATGTTCCAGGCCAAGAGCAGGGAGGAAGTAAAGACAGTAGCTTTGACCACTGGAGAAGGGAAATTAATAGAGAGGCCTGTGGTATTGCTGGCAAGAGTGTGAGCACACAGACAACTGACCTGGGTTTTAAAAAGTTCTCATTTAAAATCTTAAATTTAGGCTGGGCACAGTGGCTCACACCTGTAATCCCAGCACTTTGGGAGGCTGAGGAGAGCGGATTACCCAACGTCAGGAGTTAGAGACCATCCTGGCCAACATGATGAAACCCTGTCTCTACTAAAAATACAAAAATTAGCCGGGTGTGGTGGTGAGCACCTGTAATCTCAGCTACTTGGGAGGCTGAGGCACAAGAATAGCTTGAGTCCAGAAGGCGAAGGTTGCATTAAGCTGAGATTGAACCACTGCACTCCAGCCTGGACGACAAGACGAAACTCCATCTCAAAAAAATAATAATAAAAATAAATAAATAAATAAATAAATAAATAAAGCCTTAAGTTTAATAACTACCATATTAGTTTCCTAGGGCTGCTGCGAAATATGTCTTCTCCCAGCACTGGAGGTCAGACACCTGAGTCCAAGTTTTCAGCAGCTCCCTTTGAAGTTCCCTTTGAAGGCTCTGGGGAAAAGTTCTTCCTTGCCTTTTGCTAGCTTTTGGTGACTGCCATCAATCCGTGGTGATCTTTGACTTGTAGCTGCATCCCTCCCATCTCTGCCTCCGGCTTCATGCCACATCTTCCTCATGCTTCTCTCTGTGTCCCTGTGTCTGAGTCTCCCTTGCCATTCTTTTATAAAGATACCGGTCATTGGATTTAGAACCCCTGTCATCCAGTTCAATCTCATCTAACTAATCACATCTGCGAATCAGGTTCCTTCTACGGTTCGGGATGCACATGGATTTTGAAGGGGGTACCGTTCAACCTGCCACAAACACTCAGCTCTTATTCTATGCTGTGTTCTGTCCTAGTGCATTGCAGGTGCCCACTCAACAATGCTAGGAGCTAGGAGCTATTATTATCCCCATTTACAGATGAGGAAACCGAGGCACTGAGAGGCAAAGTGACTTGCCCAAGGTCACACAGCAGTGAGTGCCACTGTAGGCTGCTTGGCTCCCACGTTCATGGTGTCAACCGCGCCTTTCCCAGCTACTCCACTCCCGGCTGAGGGATTCTGGGCAAGTCGCTTCACTCTTGGAGACTCAACTCCTCTGTCTGTAAAGGGGACAAATAGCGCCTACTTCATAAGCTTGTTGTGGGGATTCACTGGAAGCCCGTGGCACATGTAAAGTGCCCGATACACAGCCAGCACAGAGCAGGTGCTTAGTGAATGGAAGCTCATAACAGTCATCATTCTTAATGTCTCTATTATTTGCAAAGGCTAGGGCAAGCCTGGGGGCTGGAGAAGGAAATCTGGGGACAGGATACCTGGATTCTGGGCTTGGCTCTGCCCGTAGACTTCCCTGAGGTCTCTAGCAAGCCACTTCCTCTCCTTGGGCCTCAGTTTTTTCCTGTGAGAAATAGGCCCAGTCAGCCTTGACCTGCTGGCTCACAGGGCTGTGAAGTCCAGATGGTATGACTCAGCAGAAAGGCCAGGTCGCTCCCCATCCTCGCATGACCCCAGTGACAGGTAGGGAATCTGAGCCGGACTTTTGGGGGGGCGGAGCCCAACCCTGGTGCCCCAGGGCCCTATTGTGCTTGGCCAATGCCTCTTCTGAAGCAGCCATCCCGGCCTCTTGGTACTGTTGACCCCAGCCAGGCTACAGGGATCGATTGGAGCTGGCCTTGGGGCTGTAATTGGTCCCAGCCGAGCAGGGCAAACACTGAGGTCACCGACAAGCCACAGGCCCCTTCCCCAGCCTCAGTTCACAGCTACCCTGGGCAGGGAGGCAGTGGCCCTTCTGTTGCTAGAGCGAGCCTGTGGGATACACCAAGGCAGAGGAGCCTAGAGCCATGAGGAGCCTCGGGGCCCTGCTCTTGCTGCTGAGTGCCTGCCTGGCAGTGAGCGCCGGCCCTGTGCCGACGCCACCCGACAACATCCAAGTGCAGGAAAACTTCAATGTCTCGCGGGTGAGGCTGCCGCTGTCTGTGGTGGGGTGGATGTGGTGATGGGGACTTCAGGCAGATGGGCCCTGCTGAGCAAGTGCTGCCTGTCTTGGGGTCTCAGGCTTCTACTCAGATCATCTGGGATTATGGGATCCTTTGAAGGTACAACTCTATCCCCTGCCGTTCTGTGGGCCTCTTGGCTGACATTCTATGAGTCAAATGTCCTTACCTTCTGCACTGTCCTCCTGGGCTCCAAGGGGAATCCTTGTGTTAATGGGAACCCACTCCAGAGAAGGCTTTGTCCTGCCTGCCGCTACCCTGCAGCCCCCATACAGGCACCTAGCTTTGCCCAGACCTCTCTGCCCACCCCACTCCCAGCCCTTCCTTCTCTAATGACTCCCCTCTCCCTGTGGCATCTTTCCCTTAGCTCTTCCTGCATCCCATGCCACATCCGGCCTGACTGCGGACAGACACCTGGGGTGGCACAGGGTGGACATGTGGCCAGCAGCTTTCGGGTTGGGCATGTGGGGCTTATGGGAAGAGGTGGAGCAGGACAGGGAATGGGGTTGGGGGACATTCAGAGGCTTGGGCACACGGAGAGACCTGGACTGGGGCAGGACACTCTCCTGCGAGTGTGGAGTGCCAGAGCTGCCTTCCAACCCCCATTCTACCCTAAATCTTGGGGTGGCTTTGAGCAGACCCTTGCCCACCTGGGGTTCAGTCTCCATGTCTGTATAAAGGGTGTCAGAACCTTCTAGCTGTGGTGTCGTGTGGGTTTTGTTTATTTTTAGGGATAAGGAAAGGTCGTGGCAGAGGGGCAATGAGAAGCAGGTCCCTGTGGCAGTCTGAGACACAAAGGGTGTGGGGCACATTGACCTGTTCTGCAGGAGCCTGAGGGCTCCTTCAGCTGTCCTGTGCACTTTCAGGAGGAAGAGGCAGCAGGCCTGTCCTGAATGACCCCATCATGTTCATTACACTTCTGAAATACTTCCTTACATGGGGTTGTGGGCTGCCTTGCGAGGTGGGGCTACCCCATCACTGGAGGAGTAAAAGACAGGACTCCAGCTCTTGGGGAGCAGTGGTTGATGAAGCTATGGACAGATCCCACATCTCGATAAAGTAAGCCCTTCTGCAGGGCAGGTTGGGACCCCGGTGGCACACCTGCTTCTCTGGGCTCGCTGTGATGCCTGGAACTCTACTCTTAGGGATCTGTCCTCCCTTGAAGGTGTGTGGCCTCTGATTAGTCGTAAGACATTATCCCTTAAAAGGATAAGTCATCTCGAGGAGAAGGAGGAGGAGGAGGAGGAGGGGGAAGAGGAGGAGGTGGTGGAGGGCAGGGAGCAGATGTCAGCCAGGTCGGCTTTGAGGGCTGAGACTGATGCAGACCCCCAGAGCTCGCCTGCCTCCTAGATCTATGGGAAGTGGTACAACCTGGCCATCGGTTCCACCTGCCCCTGGCTGAAGAAGATCATGGACAGGTTGACAGTGAGCACGCTGGTGCTGGGAGAAGGCGCTACAGAGGCGGAGATCAGCATGACCAGCACTCGTTGGCGGTGAGCACTGGGGTGGGGCCAGAAAGCTGAGAGAGACCAAGAGACCCACAACCTTTCCAGCCCCGTCCATCCTGGGAAGTTGCAGATGTCTGCTTCCAGCCAGGACCTTCCCGCTGAACCCTAGATCCCTCTACTCTCCTCCACCAGGACCACCCTTTCCAGGTGTCCTATCTATTCCTCGAGAGCAGTGTCCCAGCACTGTGCCTGTTCTGCAAACTGCTCCTCCCCCTTGGGCATTCCTTAGCCCAGTGTGGGCACTTCAACCCCACAGGGACCCAGCCTGGGAACTGGGCTCCTCTCTCCCCTGTCACCCATCGTCAAGTCCTGCCCATTGTCCTCCTAAATCCCCCCAACCTGCTCACCTCTCCCCTCTCCACTGCCACCACCCTGGTCCAAGCCACCTCTCTTTCTTTCCTGGTTGTCTGCCACAACCTCTCTACTCCTTCCCCACCTCTGATCTCCACCCTTCCACCCCATCCACTCTTCACCCAGTAGCCAGAAAGACCTTTTGAAAACTCAAATCTGCTCGAGACCCTTCCATGACTCCCCACTGCCCTGGGAGTAAGATTCAAACCCTTGATGTGGCTTTCCAGGGCCCACCCAGAACCCCGAACTCCCTGCCACATACTCTGCCATGTAGTCTGAGTCTACCCATGTGGACCTTCTTTCGGTTCCGGAACTCTCACGCCTCCAGGTCCTTGCACCTGATGTTCCTTTTACTGGGAGCACTTCTCCTCCCTTCCCTGGGCTAATTAATTCCTGTGGATTCTTCAGAACTCAGGTTTCATGTCACCTCCTCCAGGAAACCGTCCCAGACACCCAGGTTCAGGTTACCTGCCCTTCTTTGTGCCCGAAGAGCACCTCACACTTCCCCCCATGTGGTACTTCTCACACTGACTGCATCTGCCTCTCGCCTGCCTGCCTGACCCACTCAATTGCAAGCTCCAGGAACCCCAGGGGATGGGGTCTGTTTTGCTCTCTTATGTATCCCTGGCATGTAGCACAGGGCTTGCCACATAGGTGCTGCCCAATAAGTGTCCATTGGATAAATAGTGCTCATTGTAACAATAATAGCTAATACATATATAGTGCTTCCTCCAAGTTCTTTACATATGTGTCAGTTGATCCTCACACTAACCATGTGAGGTAGAAACTATCATGATCCCCATTTTATAAATGAGAAAACTGGGGCAAGAGAGACACAGAACAATACATGGATGAGTGCAGGAATTCATCACTCCAGCTCCTCCTGCGTCAGTATAATGTGTAGATTTGATTAAGGAAGGCGGTTTCAGTGCTGGCTTTGCCAGGAGGATGGCACAGATTGGTTTCTTCTTCTCTGTCCCTCCATCATATGGAAAATGGGAGTCTCTCAGGGCTAGTGTGAGGATTAAATAAGACATTTGGAAATGTTCATTTCCAAATTAGAAAGCAAACAAAACCACACAAACAAAAAGACTCCCCAAAACCAAGGCATTTGGAAAGAGCCCTGCAGGAGGGTTGAGTGTCAGGACGATGATCTCTACCAGGAGTGACCTTCCTTTTGATTTGTTCATTTCTAGGAAAGGTGTTTGTGAGGAGATGTCTGGAGCTTATGAGAAAACAGATACTGACGGGAAGTTTCTCTATCACAAATCCAGTAAGTGGAGTGGAAGACATGCACACTCTCTCCTTTGCTTGAAAATACCTTGATGTCTTCAGCTCCCCCTTCCTCTGTAACCTTTCCTCCCATTTAGCTGAGATGTCATCTAGCCTTCCCCCAAACAACTCCTCCTCTTCCTCCTCCTTCTCCTCCTCTCCTCCTCCCCTTCCCTCTCTCCTTCCCTGCCCCCCTGGTGCCCATGCCCAGAGTAGGGTGATGGTGCTGATTTCACCAGCCTTCATGTTTTCTTAGGCACCTCCTATCAGTTGATAAAAATTTACTAAGCATCTACCATGTACAGTGGGCATGATGCTAAGTGAGAGAGGGATTTGGACATGAATTTATTTGTTAGTTCAGACAATGTTTATTGAATATGCTCTATGTGCCAAACAATTGTGTTAGGGCTGAACTTATGAATATGTTCTATGTGCCAAACAATTGTGTTAGGGCTGGATAGATGGATGAAAGAAGAAATGATTGGTAACTGAATATATGTAAAAGATAAATAAGTCAATCAGTCAGTTGCCTAATAGGTAAATTGATGGAGTGATAAGGGAAAGAAGGAAGGAAGGAAAGAAGGAAGGAAGGGAGATGGATTGATGTATGGAGAGGACAGATGGATTGAGTGATGGTGGATGAATTAATATGGGTACATGGAGGATATAGATGGGTGAATAGGGAGAGACTGAATATGGATGAATTGATAAATGGAGATATGGAAGGCACAGGTGGATAGATGGATGGATGAGGAGATGATGTGTGAGTAAACAGGTGACAGACCTCCAGCTAGAATAGTCTTCTGACTACTGATCCCTTTGGTCTGCCTGCACCTCCCATGCAGAATGGAACATAACCATGGAGTCCTATGTGGTCCACACCAACTATGATGAGTATGCCATTTTCCTGACCAAGAAATTCAGCCGCCGTCATGGACCCACCATTACTGCCAAGCTCTACGGTAATGGCTTATTACTAGATGTGCCTATTGGAGTTAAGGGTGGGAGGACATTGATTTATGGACAGTGGAGTGGGTAAGGGCAGGGAGTTTTGCTCTTTTTTTCTGACAAAACTCTAGTTTGGAGAAAGGTACAATCATTAAGTCTCCCTGGAGGAGGTGAAATTCCCTTTTTTTTATCTCTAAAATTCCAGGCCTAGAGAATTACAGAGCCTCCAGGCCCTTAAAAGAACCAGTGGGGGCTAGGTGCTGTGGCTCACACCTGTAATCCCAACATTTTGAGAGGCCAAGGCAAGAGGATTGCTTGAGGCCAGGAGTTTGAGACCACCTTGGGCAATATACTGAGACTGCATCTCTATGAAAAATTAAAGAATTAGCTGGGCATAGTGCATGTGCCTGCAGTTCCAGCTACTCAGGAGGTTTAGGCAGGAGGGTCACTTGAGCCCAGGAATTTGAGGCTGCAATGAGCCATGATTGGGCCACTGCATTTCAGCCTGGGCAACAGAGCAAGACTCTGTCTCAAAAAAA
>NW_016806398.1:1888404-1961290 GCF_001698545.2 Rhinopithecus bieti
GGTGGCTCAAGCCTGTAATCCCAGCACTTTGGGAGGCTGAGATGGGCGGATCACGAGGTCAGGAGATCGAGACCATCCTGGCTAACACGGTGAAACCCCATCTCTACTAAAAATACAAAAACTAGCCGGGCGAGGTGGCGGCCGCCTGTAGTCCCAGCTACTCAGGAGGCTGAGGCAGGAGAATGGCGGGAACCCGGGAGGCGGAGCTTGCAGTGAGCTGAGATCCGGCCACTGCGCTCCAGTCCGGGCGACAGAGCGAGACTCCACCTCAAAAAAAAAAAGGGGGGGGGGATCGAGATCGAGACCATCCTGGCTAACACGGTAAAACCCCGTCTCTACTAAAAATACAAAAAAACTAGCCGGGCATGGTGGCAGGCACCTGTGGTCCCAGCTACTCGGGAAGTTGAGGCAGGAGAATGGCGTCAACACGGGAGGCGGAGCTTACAGTGAGCCGAGATCCTGCCACTGCACTCCGGCGACAGAGGGAGACGCCGTCTCAAAAAAAAAAAGGGTGGGGGGAAGAGTCCTCCTTGCGGACTCAGGAGACCTGGGTGGGAACCTGGGTGGGCCCTTCTTCCTCTTGGGAGCCTGTCTTTCCCTAAGTGTATCGAATAGATTCAATTGCATCAATAGTTTTCAAATTTTCCATAAGGGAAAATCACTGGGCAAAATCATTTCAGGCCCTTCCACTCCAGGCACCTGGTGGTTCTAGGTGTCTCCTCTGCTTCCTCCTTGCAGGGCGAGCGCCGCAGCTGAGGGAAACCCTCCTGCAGGACTTCAGAGTGGTTGCCCAGGGTGTGGGCATCCCTGAGGATTCCATCTTCACCATGGCTAACCGAGGTACATAGCAACCCCCCACCTCAATATCCTGTCCCCTCTTCATCCCTTGTGGGCCCCAGAGACCATCCCAGCCCCTGGGTCCTTACTATAATCCTCTGAGATAAAGAGGGGCCACAGCCTCCCCTCTTAGTGAATCGGGAAGCCAATGGATTTGCTCCAAGTCTCACAGCTTATTCCCAGCAGAGCTTAGACTAGAACCCATTCAGTGTTCATTCTACTGCCATGTGTCTCAGGGAGGTTGTAGCCAGAATCCATAGATACCTCTTCGGAGGCAAACAGTTTTGGGACTAAGAGGATGGGCTCAGGAATCAGAGTGTTACGGGATCTTTGGGGCATTGCTTTTCTGGCTGTAAACCTCTGTGGTCCGTGGTGCGTTTGCCTGAGTTTTGCTTGGGTCTGCTGGGCTTGTTCCACCCACTTGGCCTGGTAGATTATGCTATGCTTGGCTCATGCTACTGGCCTGGATCCCACACCTCCAAGGGAGACTGCGACTCAGGCATGAAGCAGCAAGGGGTGTATGAGTGAGCATGGGGTCCAGCCACTGTAGTCAGACATGCTGGCTGCTGCCATGGGGTGGGCAGCTCCAGGTGCTGGCATGGGTGCCAGCATTCTGTAAGGGTGTGGCTGGACCAGGTGCACCACAAGCAGATTTCTCAGCTGGCACCAGGGAATGGAGTGGTGCCTGGAAGCTTGGAGATGCCAGGAACTGCAGGGCCCCAAAGAGGGAGTCACAGTCCTGGCTCGGGGAGCTCCCAGGTCTGGGCTCCCCAAAGGACCACAGCTTTTCTCTCCTTCTCTTCACCTGCAATGTGGTGAGCAAGGGGCATGTTTCAGCCCTGTTTGTGTTACAGTTTGCCTTGCCATTTGATGGGTCCTAAGTTCTTGTCCTGTGACCAGAAAGAATGAGGTATGCAGACAAACGCAGGGCGAGCGAGATGAAGGGGAGCTTTACTGAGCAATAGAACAGCTTGGAGGGGACAGCTGCCTGCAGTGGGCAGCTCCTTTCTGCAGCCAGGGTGTTCTGATGAGTGTTCAGCTCCTAGCAGAGGGGAGACCCTGGAATGGGAACCTCGTCTCTGCAGGCAGGTCATCTGCTGAGGCTGCAGCTCTCAGCAGAGAGGAGGCCCTAGAGTGGGTGTCTCCTCTCTGTAGGCAGGTCATCCCATTGTCTCCCCTTGTCTCTCTGTCCTCTCTTTGAATCTGGCTGAGCCTGGGGTTTTCATCTCTGTCCTTTCCTCTAGTCTGGCTGAGTCTGGGATTTCTATGGGTGCTCTGTGTGCAAGTTTGTACTGACTGGCCCATGGGCAGCCATGGGTAGGCCCAGGGAAAAGCACCACAAGTTCCCCATCTGGTTCACGAGACTGGTGGCCCAGCCCCCAGGCTTCAGGTCCTTCCTGGCTTGAAGTGGGGCTTCACCGGGGACCAGCCTCCTTCCACTCAGGAGCCTGTCTGCCTCCTGCTGCTATTCATGGCACCCAGGCTATTCATACCAAGGGGTGCCTCCAGGCCAGTGCCAGCTGCCATCAGCCCCCACTTGGCCTCCCTCTCATGCTTGTTGGCACCCAAAGTCTGGAGGGGGCTGAGGCGACCGGGAGCTGGCATGTCAGCACTGCCCTGAGCACACCTGTCCGGGCTTCAGCAGCACCCTGGCTCAGACCTGATCTTCCTCCAAGATAAAGCAGGCACCAACAGCAGGGAGAAGCCAGGCAGTGGGAGCAGTCATCCTAGAGTCTGTGGTGGGCAGGGGACCTTCCTGGGCCTCTGAGAGTGCAGAAGTGCCTGGGTCCACAGCCATAGGAGCGCAGCTGCTGCTGCACCCGGGCAGCTCCTGCCCCACCAACTCAGAAGGGGCAGGGCTCCCACTTGTGCCCAGCTCCCACCAGCTCAATGGGGTGTGCAGCCCCAGCTGCACCCCCTTGCAGCCTGGGGCAGGGGCTGTTGGTGGGCCCAGACTGGTGTCTAGGGCTGGGGTGACATTGTGGCAAGCTCCCTCCATGGCCCCAGCACTCAGGGGTGGCCTGAGGCTCCCCTTGCCTGGCTCTCAGCCCTGCCCAAAGGGTGCCTCCAGGAGTGGATTGTAGGCCCCAGGCCCAGCCATCCAGAGTGTCAGGCTTGGCGGTCACCCCAATGTGGGGTGGACCCTGGGGACATGGCCCCCGGTGGCTTCACACAGAACCTCCTCCCGAGGCACAGGAACCCCGTGCCCTCAGTGGGGTGGGCCTGGTGGCCGCACCACTGGCTGGGTCCCTGAAGTGGGCGCCACTCCCATTTCCTGCCCCAGGCCCCTGAAGCATAGCCCCAGCTCCACACCCCAGGCCCAGCCCTGTGCTCTGTGTGCAAGTGCAGCAATGCCCTGGGCCCAGCTCTGCCCCAGGGGCCCTGTCTGCCCAATTGTATTGCTCCCCTGCTGGCAGGTGACTCAGCCCAGCCCCACTGTGACGGCCCCCAGGGTGGCAGGCTCCAGGGGCTCCCAGAGGTGGGATCCGGGAACTGTCAGCCTCCTCCCCACGACCTCTCTGCAATGATGATGGGCAAGAATGGCAACATGGGGCCAGGGTCTGGAGCACAGACCCTCGTGCCTCTCTGCCGCAGCCGGTGTGATGGCAGCGGACACTCCGGATGGCCCACTGCTGCCATCAAGAGCACCTGGATTCAAACTTAACTGTGTGGCCTCTGGCTAGTCAACCTCTCAGGGCCTCATTTCCCTCATCTGTATATTGGGCATAATAACACCTTCCTTAGAAGTTGCTGTAAAAGGCAATGCAATATAAGCACAATAGCACTGTGCTCATAAATGCTCAGTGTTAGCTCTTGCTATTCTTGCCATGATGCCGATAAAATGATGCTAGTGGGGTGGGGTGGGGTGGACAGATGGTAATGATGGTTCAGTCACCAGTCCGTTGCTTTTCCAGTGAATGGCCTTGAGCAAGCCACGCAGGCAGGACCATTCATGGACTAAGGCATGACAAATTCCCAGCACGATACTCACCAAAGAAACAAATCTGGGTCTAGTATGGCCCCTGAGCCTGGTCCTCTTATTCACTCCTCTCTTCTGCTCTGTGGCCTAGGTGAATGTGTCCCTGGGGAGCAGGAACCAGAGCCAATCTTAATCCAGGTGAGTGCCTGATCCCCCGACCCCATCCCACCCCTTCCCACCCCACTCTGCCCCAGGCATGCTGCACACTTGATCCTGCTGCGGAGGGAGGCAGAGTCATGGGGAGGGGTTGAGAGAAGGCAGTGATGGGCATGAGTGTTGAAGTCAGACTCACTGGGGCTCCATCTTGATTCTGCCACCTGGGCTAGTTGCCAATCCATCTGGACCTCACTTTTCTCATCTTCGAAACGGGATAATTACACTTACCTTCCAGGCTTGTGGTAGAATTTAATGACATATAGAAAAGTCCTTAGCACAGTGCCTAAAACTGTCTAAAAGAAGTAAAACACTCAATAAAGAAATAGTAATACTCAATAATGAAATAATGATATTCAGTCCATGAAAATAAATCAACTGATGTCCCTAAAAATCAGCAAACCTGAGAATAAGCAGCTTCTCAAATCATCTATTTTCCTATGTTGCCTTCTGATTTTGGGGGCTTTCTTATGCTTCCCTTTTATTTTCCTGCATTTTGTCATATTGATTACACTTTCTTCATTCTCTTTTCTCTGATTATTTGGAAAATTATATATCCTATTCTACCGATGTATGTATGTACATGGGTATATATCTATGTGTGTATATCTATGTGTGTATATATATGAAATTTATTTAGAAAAATATTCTTGAAAATTGCAAAACTATAAACCCCCCACAAAAAGATCAAATGTCCTTGTTCCTATGTGGAATTAACAGTTAACACATTAGGTATTTGTTCCTATATTTTAAACGAAAATGACCGTTGATCTTACAAAACTAATAAATGGTCATTATGAAGANGTGCCCTCAGTGGGGTGGGCCTGGTGGCCGCACCACTGGCTGGGTCCCTGAAGTGGGCGCCACTCCCATTTCCTGCCCCAGGCCCCTGAAGCATAGCCCCAGCTCCACACCCCAGGCCCAGCCCTGTGCTCTGTGTGCAAGTGCAGCAATGCCCTGGGCCCAGCTCTGCCCCAGGGGCCCTGTCTGCCCAATTGTATTGCTCCCCTGCTGGCAGGTGACTCAGCCCAGCCCCACTGTGACGGCCCCAGGGTGGCAGGCTCCAGGGGCTCCCAGAGGTGGGATCCGGGAACTGTCAGCCTCCTCCCCACGACCTCTCTGCAATGATGATGGGCAAGAATGGCAACATGGGGCCAGGGTCTGGAGCACAGACCCTCGTGCCTCTCTGCCGCAGCCGGTGTGATGGCAGCGGACACTCCGGATGGCCCACTGCTGCCATCAAGAGCACCTGGATTCAAACTTAACTGTGTGGCCTCTGGCTAGTCAACCTCTCAGGGCCTCATTTCCCTCATCTGTATATTGGGCATAATAACACCTTCCTTAGAAGTTGCTGTAAAAGGCAATGCAATATAAGCACAATAGCACTGTGCTCATAAATGCTCAGTGTTAGCTCTTGCTATTCTTGCCATGATGCCGATAAAATGATGCTAGTGGGGTGGGGTGGGGTGGACAGATGGTAATGATGGTTCAGTCACCAGTCCGTTGCTTTTCCAGTGAATGGCCTTGAGCAAGCCACGCAGGCAGGACCATTCATGGACTAAGGCATGACAAATTCCCAGCACGATACTCACCAAAGAAACAAATCTGGGTCTAGTATGGCCCCTGAGCCTGGTCCTCTTATTCACTCCTCTCTTCTGCTCTGTGGCCTAGGTGAATGTGTCCCTGGGGAGCAGGAACCAGAGCCAATCTTAATCCAGGTGAGTGCCTGATCCCCGACCCCATCCCACCCCTTCCCACCCCACTCTGCCCCAGGCATGCTGCACACTTGATCCTGCTGCGGAGGGAGGCAGAGTCATGGGGAGGGGTTGAGAGAAGGCAGTGATGGGCATGAGTGTTGAAGTCAGACTCACTGGGGCTCCATCTTGATTCTGCCACCTGGGCTAGTTGCCAATCCATCTGGACCTCACTTTTCTCATCTTCGAAACGGGATAATTACACTTACCTTCCAGGCTTGTGGTAGAATTTAATGACATATAGAAAAGTCCTTAGCACAGTGCCTAAAACTGTCTAAAAGAAGTAAAACACTCAATAAAGAAATAGTAATACTCAATAATGAAATAATGATATTCAGTCCATGAAAATAAATCAACTGATGTCCCTAAAATCAGCAAACCTGAGAATAAGCAGCTTCTCAAATCATCTATTTTCCTATGTTGCCTTCTGATTTTGGGGCTTTCTTATGCTTCCCTTTTATTTTCCTGCATTTTGTCATATTGATTACACTTTCTTCATTCTCTTTTCTCTGATTATTTGGAAAATTATATATCCTATTCTACCGATGTATGTATGTACATGGGTATATATCTATGTGTGTATATCTATGTGTGTATATATATGAAATTTATTTAGAAAATATTCTTGAAAATTGCAAAACTATAAACCCCCCACAAAAGATCAAATGTCCTTGTTCCTATGTGGAATTAACAGTTAACACATTAGGTATTTGTTCCTATATTTTAAACGAAAATGACCGTTGATCTTACAAAACTAATAAATGGTCATTATGAAGAATTAAAGGAATGTAGAAAAGTATAAAGATAAGTAAAAGGTTTTTTTTTTTTTAAATCTCACCACCTCAAAACTATCAGCAGTCACACAGTTTCTGGAATCTTGCCACACATATGGATAAAAGGACTTATAGAAAAAAAGACAAATGGATGATCAAATTTAGATATACTGTTATTAAGTGGGATTATGTTACAAGTGCTATTTCTAATTTTTAAAAGCATTAATTGTGGTTTTACTTGATTTTTTTTTTTAATTGAGACGGAGTCCCACTCTGTCACCCAGGCTGGAGTGCAGTGGCATGATCTTGGCTCACTGCAACCTCTGCCTCCTGGGTTCAAGTGATTCTCTTGCCTCAGCCTCCTGAGTAGCTGGGATTACAGGTGCCCACCACCATGCCCGGCTAATTTTTATTTTATTTTATTTTATTTTTAGTAGAGACAGGGTTTTGCCATGTTGGCCAGACTGGTCTCGAACTCCTGACCTCAGGAAATCCACCCACTTTCGTCTCCTGAAGTGCTGGGATTATAGGCGTGAGCCACTGTGCCTGGCCTTTTGAATTTTTTCTTAAGGAAACTGAAGTGGAGTTCTTGAACTTCAAATAAATATTTATTCGCAAGAGGATTTATGTCCTAAAGTTTCTTCTAAAGTCAAGGTGGTGAAAAGACATTTAAGAGGCTGCCGTCACTGTATATTTTTAAAGAGTATATTTATTGGCCGGGCGCGGTGGCTCAAGCCTGTAATCCCAGCACTTTGGGAGGCCGAGACGGGCGGATCACGAGGTCAGGAGATCGAAACCATCCTGGCTAACATGGCGAAACCCCGTCTCTAATAAAAATACAAAAAATTAGCCGGGCGAGGTGGCGGGCGCCTGTAGTCCCAGCTACTCAGGAGGCTGAGGCAGGAGAATGACGTAAACCCGGAAGGCGGAGCTTGCAGTGAGCTGAGATCCGGCCACTGCACTCCAGCCTGGGCGACAGAGCGAGACTCCGTCTCAAAAAAAAAAAAAAAAAAAAAAAAAAAGAAAAAAAAAAAAAAAAGAGTATATTTATTGTCTCCGTGATTTGAAAGACAGACAGGAGCACTCTCTTTGAGAGTGAAACTCTGCGGCAACTCTTCTTTCTTCTGCCTTTTTCATTGTCTAGATCGATACCATTCCCGTCTTCTCTGTCTCCATAATCCCATCTTTTAGGAGTAGTTCTCTATTTTAGTGGATTCTGTTCTTACCTTTAGTGAATATAACCACAGCTTCTCTGTTCCTGAGTTATTTATTCCTATTATTCTCTTAATTAGTGCCATTTCTTTGCCAGGTGGTGTTTTTGAGGAGGGTTCATGAGTGTTTCAGTCCATGAATTCTCCCATGTTTGAGAAGGTCTGTCAGTTTCCTCCGTATTTGATGCCATTTTGCTTGTTTGCAACAATCTCGGGTCGTGTGTTTCTTCTCTTAGAACTTTGCATATGTTACTCCATTGTTCTCAAGCGCTGATTATTGCTATGAAAAAGCCCGAGACCCGTGTGATATTTCTTCTCTTTGGAGGCAATTTGTTCCTTCTGTTCAGATGCCTGGGAAAACTTTATTATTAAAATCAACATCTTAACAAAATCTGTCTTGATGTTGAAAATTCGGTATAAAAATTTATTGGGGGTTGGGCGCAGTGGCTCATTCCTGTAATCTCATCTCTTTGGGAAGCTGAGGCAGGAGGATCACTTGAGGTCAGAAGTTTGAGACCAGCCCGAGCAACATAGTGAGATTCCATCTCTACAATAAGTGTTTGTTTTTTTATTTGTTTTTTAAATTAGCCAGCTCGGTGGGTGGCACTTGTAGTCCCAGCAACTCGGGAGGCTAAGGAGGGAGTAGTACTTGAGCCCAGCAGGAGTTCGAGGTTACAATGAGTTATGATTGTGCCACTGCACTCTAGCCTGGGCAACAGTGAGATCTTGTCTCTATTTAAAAAAATACATCCTGGGCCAGGTGTGGTGGGTCACGCCTGTATAAAAATATAAAAATTAGCCAGGTGTGGTGGCGCATGCCTGTAGTCCCAGCTACTCGGAACGCTGAGGCAGGAGAATCGCTTGAACTGGGGAGGCAGAGGTTGCAGTGAGCCGACATCGCACCACTGCACTCCAGCCTGGGTGACAGAGCAAAACTCCGTCTCAAAATAATAATAATAATAATAATAACGCATCCTGGAATTCAATGTTGTCTTTTCATGTACAGATTATATTTCTTCTGTGTTTGAGGGATATCTCTCTTGATATCATTGAGTTTATCTTCCATTCCCTTTGTTGGGTTTTGCTACCTCAGGAACGCTTGTTCTAGCATCTGGGAGCATCTTTGCCTTCCACATCTACTAGTTTCTCCCCAGTTGCTTTCATGTCTTTGTCTTTTCCATCTGCATTCACTGGGATTATCACCAGTCTCTCTTCTATGACATGCACTGCATTTTTAGCAGCCATTTCCTTCTGCAGACAGTCATTTCGTTCTGTTCCTTGCTATTTCTATTTCTAATTTATTCACTGGCTCTGAATTTATGTTGTGTTGGTTCTCAATTTGTTTCCATAGGCTCGGATTTCTTCTTTTCATCTTTTTCTGTTGTTTTTGCTCATGCCTGTGATCCTAGCACTCTGGGAGGCTGAGGCAGGAGGATTGCTTGAGGCCAGGAGTTCAAGACCAGCCTGGGAAACATAGCAAGACCCCATCTCTACACACACACACACACACACACACACACACAAACATGTGCGCATAAATGCATGTTCTAATTAAGTAATTCTATAGCTTGAAGGCATTGAGGAATTTCCTTCTGTTTCTTGAGTTCTGTTTTCCTCTGGTGTCACAGGTTGGGTTCCCCAGGACCAACACCTGTAGGGGAGAAGGCATGAAGGCAGGATTGGGCAGAGGAAGCAGTCCAGCTGCGATGCAGTTACAATGCCTCAGCCAACACCACAGGGACCTCTGACACTTCAGAGATGTCCCAAGATGCTGCAAAGGGGCTGAGTCCTAATACCCCTGTGTTGATCAGTCTGGGAGGTGGGCATGACCTTGGGTGAGATGACTCCTTTAGCTGCCACAGTCTCCAGGCTGACCCCAGGAGCTGTCTGACAGCAGCACTGTCCGCAACTGAGGAAGTACATCCATTGCTGAGGGGAATCCAAGCAGTTTATGAAGGTGTCCACCACAGCCGGGCTCTTTCTCTTATTCAGGTTATTTATTTTTTTATTCACTTCTGAAGTGGGTTTGGGTAGTTTCTGTACCATTTCTCTTCATCTTGCTCCTTCTTAGTCAGCTTCATACAGATTTTCTGTTTGTTCTGGTACAGTGGGAAGTGCCATTTACTCCTTGGCCCTCTTCCCAATAAATTTGAGCCCAATCCCACCTCCCCCCAGCCCCATTCTACTTTAGTGCAAGATCTGGGTATTTTATGTTTCATCAACTTTTGTAAAGTCCAAGGAAACGGTGGCGGTGGCGGTGGGGTGAGGAGCTGCCCCGAGGTGCACATGCACGTCTGAATACCACCTGTGTGTTTCCTGGGGCTGCCATAACAGAGAACCACAAACGGGGAGTTAAACAACACAGATGCGCTGTCTCACAGTTCTGGAGGCCAGAAATCCAAGATCAAGTTGCTGGTAGGGTTGGTTCCTTCTGCGGGCTTCGAGAAAGACTCTGTGCCGTGCCTCTCCCATGGCCTCTGGTGGTTTGCTGGCAGTCTTTGGTGTTCCTTGGCTTGTTAAAAGCATCATCCCAATTCCTGCCTTTATCTTCACAGGGAGTTCTCTATGTGTGCGAATCGCCCCTATTTATAAGGACACCACTCATATCGGATTAGGGTCCACCCTAATAATCTCATCTTAATTTGCTGCATCCGAACAATCCGATTTCCAAATAAGGTTTCATTCTGAGGTTCTGGGGGGGTTAGGACCCCAGTATATCAATTTTGGGGGACACAGTTCAATCCATAACATCCTTCCTCTGCTTCTGTTTGGAAGGACTGCTGAATGTTCTGGATGGGGCCCATTATCCCTGGAGGCGGGGGGCTGGTGTGATATAATCCATCCCACAGCAACGTGTCCTGGAGCACTCAATTGCATAGCCCTGGAACTTTTACTACTGTTCCTCCCATTCCATGAACTTCATTTTTGCTTTTTACTCCTTTCTCTCCAAAAGGCATTTTCACTACTCCTCTGTCAGGAAAGGGATGGAGTGCCCCTCAGTTTTCTCCTTCTGGATTTAGAAGTATTAGGAAAAATCATAAATCTGATGACATACCAGGCCTGGCGGTTGGAGGGCACAGCTGAGCCATTCTATTCAGTTCCAAAATGTCTTGTGTTTTTCTCCTTGGTTGCCAGTTGTTTTTGGCTTTAAGTTGGACTCCTTTCTTTGTTTGAGTGATACTGATGATAATTTGGGGGCTGGGGTTATGCTTTCAAACTCATTTTTTTGGCTAACTATTAGGTTTTGGGGGGAGAACTCTAGAGGAGAGTTTCAATCTGCTATTTTAATCCAGATGTCAACTAAATCTGTATTTCTTTATCAATGTCAAGAATGAAACCACAGCTAATGACTCCCCTTGCAAAAGAGTGAAATACGGCACACTTCTATTTCCCCTGTTTCTCACCATGATTATCCTTTCAGATTTTCCCCATACCTGTTTTGTGGATATGATCTGAAATTGTTTACATTTTCTACCTTTTTTTTTTTTTAAAGAATTGTTTCTAAATATTTCCAGTAAATCACGTAACCATGTTAGCAATTATTTTTTAACTCTATATTTTATTGGCTTTGTACCTTATCATTATTTCTTTGCCATTACATCTTTAATTTCTGGCATTTAGATTCCCTTCTCAATTGGTGGGACTATGTCTACAAGTAATTTTTTCAGGAAAGATACATGGGTGACAAATGTCTAAATCCTTGCAAGGCTGAGAATGTCTTTCTGTGGTTATATCATACGGCCAGTGGTTTGGATGAGTGCAGGATCCCAGGGTTACAACCTTTTCCCTCTTAAAACCCTCAGATATTGCTCTGGGGCTTCTGTCATTAAATGCTGTCATTTACTCTGAAGGCCACCAGGCTCTTTATTCTTTGTCCCTAGGAATGTCCAAGAAGGAGCTCTTCACTAATTTTGCCGGACTCCCATTTTCCCTATAATTGGGCAACTCGAATCTTTCTTCAACTCAAAAAGTTTTCTTTTATTATTTCTGTATTGATTTTCTCTCCTGGAAATCCTATTATGTGGGTTTATTTCCCATAGCATAGAAACTGCACTTCATCATCTCTATGGTGTGGTTAAATTCAACATCATTTTAACGTTCAACAATTTTCTACTTTCACATACTCATTTCCATCACTGTTGGCTCCTGTTATATGAATGTATGCCATCTTTTTGTGTTTGTTTGTTTTTGTTTTTTGGATGCATGTCATCTTGAATTTCAGGAAAGGTTTAAGTGTTCTTCTGTTTCTTACTGCCATCAACCTGAATTCCAGAAGATCCAGAATATCTCCCATTTAGTGAGGGTATTTCTTCGGCCCAACCCAATTCTGGCAGCTGCAGTATTTAACTTGTCCCACGACTTTTCTCCATTTCTCTATCCTCATCAAGGAAAGTCTATATGCCACCAGCTTAAGACTGGTCTAGAAGACAGAGAAAGTCCCTGACAGTTTTCACAGTGTTCTGTTGCCCCTGAAAAGGAGATGAGAAATTTTGAGATTACTACAGCTACCTTCTCAAGTTCCAGGTCTCACCTGTGGGCAGGGCTGCTGCCTACTGGCCAGCAGTTTCCTGCTCATCTCTTCTATAATTGCCTTGGGATCCTGCCTCAGCGATTCTACACCCAGAGGCCCTCTTGACAGCTTTGGCAACCTGCCCTGCTCTGCAGTCCCCACCACCAGAACAAGGAGTTAGGATCCATTCCAGGGGCCCTTCTTTCTCTGGATTTTTTTTTTTTTTTTTTTTTTTCCTGCAAGCAGCTAATGATGATCTGGTCAGCACTTCCTGTAAACCAGTTGCACCTGTGCTCTGCTGTGCACCAATGCCTTCACATCTTTAGTGTGAGGGTGCTGCTCTCCCCTGGTTTCCAACTCTGGGAGATACCCTTTCTTCATTACTATGTTCCTTTAGGCATTTCAACTGGAAGTTGGATATGGGGCTGTTGTCATACCTCATGGTTTTGAATTTCACTTCAGACCAGAAATCTGTCCTCTCATGCCCATTCAGGAATTCAGGTTGATACTTTTGGGAAAGCAGTCCTTTAACCAGTCTAGGAGCTGTGTTCCTACCTACACCCTGATTCCCAAAGCAAGTTGTTCATCCATATATTCCAGGGTTACAGGAGAGCAATAATGGCAAGGGGTCTGCAACTGCTTCTTCTCTTTCTCTCCCCCACAGAGAGCCCGGAGGGCCGTGCTACCCCAAGAAGAGGAAGGATCAGGGGGTGCGCAACTGGTAACTGATGTCACCAAGAAAGAAGGTAATGAGCACCTGCCTTTTCACCCTCCCTGCCATACTCCAGAAAGGAAGGGCCGACAGTTGACTCACGCTGGCTGCTCTTATCACTGCAGTCTCTTTATCTGTTAGAGACTCAAGGGCTGGACTGAGAAAAGGCAAATCAAGTACTCTGCACTCTGCCAGGGGTTGTGGGGGCAGAGAGAGGAGCAAGAAGCATGGTCCTGAGCTTGAGATCTGTCAGCTCCATGATGAGAAGCTGGTTCTTGTCCTGTCTGTATGACTGTGTGGCCTCCTAGCCTTGGTTTCCTCATCCATATTATGGGATAATAGCCTGTGGGGCTGAACATCAGGGCTTTTGTAGAAGCAAGTTGGGGAGGGACATGGGAATGCTTTGTGTAGTTGACAGTGTTCATGAACAACTTCCTCTCCAACTCGATCAGCAAACACTGAACCCTGCTCTGCCCTAGCCCCTGTGCTGGGCACTGGGATCATATAGACCACTTGTGTCATTTTGGAACTTCTGGTCTAGTGGGGGAGGCATCCAAGGGAGAAGGTGATGGACCCAAAAGGAAGGGTCAGCTAAAGGACTGGGGGAGCTGAGAGGTTGGTGGGGTGAAGGGATCAGGAGGATTTCATGGATAAAGGGGAAGTCACGCGGTGTCCAGGCATCCAGGTAAAGTTTTATGGAGGGTGGCATTCCAGGGGGCAAGGAACAATGGGAGCAAAGGCAGGGTGGGTGGGACTTGGTGAAAAGGTCAGGCTGGCCAGTGTGGGTGCTGGTGAATATGTTATCAACTACTATTACAGAGTTTGGGGGCAGACAAGACCAATACAGGGGGACAGTGGGCCTGTGGTTCACTGGTAACTCCCCATGACATGGAGTGGAACGGGCATTGGTTTTGGAGACAGGGTTTTGAATCTTAGCTCTTTGTGACCCTGGGCAAGTTACTTCACCTCTCTGAGAGTCAGTTTGCTTATCTAAAAAGAGTTGATAATCCTTTTAGTGAAAATTAAATAAGATGGCACACATCAAGTGCCCAGCCTGATAATGGGTACACAGTCAACACTTGGTCAGTGCTGCTGGTCTGTCCCTCCCTAGATTCCTGCCAGCTGGGTCACTCGGCCGGTCCCTGCATGGGAATGACCACCAGGTATTTCTATAATGGCACATCCATGGCCTGTGAGACTTTCCAGTATGGCGGCTGCATGGGCAACGGTAACAATTTCATGACAGAGAAGGAGTGTCTGCAGACCTGCCGAACTGTGGGTGAGTGCGGGCCCCCACCCCTGTGCACTCCACACCCTCAAGATCCTGTCCCTCCAGTAAACCACCTGTGAATTGGAAAGGTAGCTAAGACAGAGCATTCCAGTGGCAGAACTCCAGGCAGTTTCCTGAAATCATAGGAATTCCACCTTTGGATGTGGAGGACCTCAGGCAAATCATTTTCTTTCTGTGGGCCTCAGTTTCCCCATCTGTCAAAGAGGGATGAGGTGTTCTAGATGAGCAGGGCCCTCTGGCTCAGCAGTGTCATGTATGTCTGATCAGCAGTCACAAGGGCTTCTCATGTTCCATGCCTCTCTCCACTCCACAGCGGCCTGCAATCTCCCCATAGTCCGGGGCCCCTGCCGAGCCTTCATCCAGCTCTGGGCATTTGATGCTGTCAAGGGGAAGTGCGTCCTCTTCACTTACGGGGGCTGCCAGGGCAACGGGAACAAGTTCTACTCTGAGAAGGAGTGCAGAGAGTACTGCGGTGTCCCTGGTGATGGTAGGCAGCCCTGCAGGGTGCCAGGCTGGGCTGAGGGGCTGTTGGAGTCGAGGTGGGAGAGCCCTGGGAGGAGTAGGGGTCTGGAGAGCTGAGTTCTGGACTCTGTTCTGCAAGCCCATCTACTCTCTGAAATGGGGCCGAGCCTGGGGCCTTACCCCAGCTGGATTTGGGCCTTGGGGAGGTACTAGCTAGGCACTGGCAGAGGGTATGCAGGGCTGACTGAGGAGTGGTGCAGAGCTGGGTTCTAATTCCGCGCCTGCAACGTTGAGCAAGTGCCAAT
The DNA here is from genome assembly GCF_001698545.2 of Rhinopithecus bieti. Taxonomy (NCBI): domain Eukaryota; kingdom Metazoa; phylum Chordata; class Mammalia; order Primates; family Cercopithecidae; genus Rhinopithecus; species Rhinopithecus bieti. The sequence goes on from NW_016806398.1 coordinate 1,903,393, forward strand.
CTGAGTGTCAGTATTCTCTTGTAAAATGGGACACAGCACCTGCCTCCCAGCCTTCCCAGTACCTGACGCGGAGTTAGTACTCAGCTAACAGCAACTGCTACTACTAATAACGACGATACAATGATGACAGTAATAGCATTCCAGGGAATAGCAACCATTCAAGATGCTGGTGCCTTGATTTTCCCACTGGAAAATGGCACCTGCGGTAAACCAGAAGAGGAAAAAAAAATCTGATCATTTCGTGGAATGCCCTTTGGAGATAAATCATTCAGCAAGCAGAGGTTACTGGCCCCAGGAAACAGCTGCCTTCCGTCCCCTGAGTGTCCCTGCCCACAGACCCCTCCCTGAGTCTCTCTGTGTCCACAGGGGATGAGGAGCTGCTGCGCTTCTCCAACTGACAACTGGCCGGTCTGCAAGTCAGAGGATGGCCAGTGTCTGTCCAGGGGTCCTGTAGCAGGCAGCGCCAAGCAACCTGGGTCCAAATAAAAACTAATTTGTGAACTCCTGAAATTCTGTGTCCTCATTGTTCATTGTCATCACAAACGTAACAGGGTGGCGGAGGGGAGAAAAAGCCAGGGTGGGGCCACATGCAACCCCAGCTTTCCCCAGAAGTGAAAACTGCGTTGGAAACATAATAGAACTATCTTCAGTACATGACATTGGCTATGCAAATTATGAAACAAATCACAGTTCTATTTACAATAGTGTAAAATGGGATTATTTTGTTTTGTTTTAATAAGGCTAGGAAAGAAAGGAGGAAGAAGCTCTGGGGACTTGTTTCTGGGAGAGGTTTGATGGGTAATCAGTGACCCAGGCTCAGAAGAAATAATTGTGCCCTGCTGTGCCCAGGGAGGTCAGGGCAGACAGCCCACAAATGCCTGAAATAATTCCCCTGTCCTTTGTTGCACCAAACACTTCCCCAAGGTTTCACTTCGGCTGCAGCCACATCCCCAGAACCAGCTGCCTGGAGCTGGAAAGCCTCAGCGGTTTCTCTGCATGGCCCTGGACAGCCCATCCCCTGGGACCTTTCCCTGGAAGGAAAGTGCTCACTGGCCTTCACCTTGTGTCCAGTGCAACTGCTGGGCCCCTGCCCAGGGCCAGAAGCCCTCGGTCTGGGCTGGCTTCTCCTCACCCTTGGGAAAGGGAGTAGGTGGGCTGTCTAGTGCAGCCCAGGTCAAACTTGGCCCAAGAACACGACTCCAGGAGACTCCAGTGTAGATACATGGGCTTTACAAACATCTGATTTATAAATCTCTCTTGCTAACTGCATCCGCCCAGAGCCCCGATGGCTGCTGTGGCTGTAGAGGGGTTGGAGGCCCCAGCTTTGTGTGTTCTGAAGTGGAGAGCTGACCCTGGCAGAATAAACCCAGGCAGGGCCCTACCTCCTCCTCTCTGTGGGTGACCAGCATCCTAAGGGCCAGTGGCTAGTTCAGTCCTGGGTTCGCCCCTTGTGCCCTTAGCCCGTTGGCTTAAGGGACCAGGAAGGAAGGAAGGAAGGAGGGATTCCATAGTTCTGGCTGAGGGGAGGAACCTGGAGACAAGGATTTGGGGATAAAAGCTTTGCAGTCCCCTGGGTCAGACACATCAAGACCCTCCCTTTGTCTCCCCCAACATCCACAGTGTGGGGCTTACAGGTTCCAACAGAGAAGACTGCCTTGAGGGACAGTATCTGTGGTCACGGCCTGGACTTTCTGGGCAGAAGCAGGTCAGGTCAGGTGCAGGGAGACAGGCAACTGTCCAGGAGAAGTGAGAGGCCCTCCGGCCTGGGACTAACAGAGGTCCTCCCATCCTGTGTCCACATCCTGTTCCTTTCACACGTGCCTCCCATGCCAGGGCCCACCAGCCACAGCAGTTTGAAGGGGCCATGTTGAAGAGTGATGTTTTGAAGACTCTTGAACTGAAAGACAAAAATGTTTAAATTGCAGGGTGTGAGCTGCAGGTGCACAGGCCAGCGTCAGCTGGTGGATGGACACGTTGCTCACGAGATTTTTTTTTAATTTTATTTTTTTGAGACAGGGTCTCGCTCTGTCACCTAGACTGGAGTTCAGTGCCATGATCTTGGCTCACTGAATCCTTGACTTCCTGGGCTGAGGTGATCCTCCCACCTCAGCCTCCTGAGGAGCTGGGGACTACAGGCGCGTGCCACCATGCCTGGCTAATTTTGTATTTTGTTTTGAGACACGGTTTCACCATGTTGCCCGGGCTAGTCTTGAACTCCTGAGCTTAAGCGATCCTCCCATCTTGGCTTCAAAAGTCTCGGGATTACAGACATGAGCCACCACGCCTGGCCGAGGTATTTTTTCACAGCTCTGAATTCGTCACTTGAAAACTGAGTTGCCACATAAAAATCTGGGTTTCTCAGTTCTCTTAAAAATAATTGGCATCCTGATGCCAACCATGAGCTGGGGCTTAGCAGAGATGTCCCCCGGAAGGGCCTCACCTCGTGTAACTAGCTCTGCTCGCCGACCTGCCTGGCTCAGGGGCATCTGACTCTGTGACACTTAATACAACTTTTCACTAAAAATAAATGAAAAAATCAATGTCCCCTAGCTTTTAACCCTCAGGGGTGGGATGGGGGAGCAGCACCTTGTGACCCTGAGTCTGAGGAATTCACAATGCTCATCTCAGAAGGCTCCAGGAAATCTTTCTCAGCACAGTGGACACCCCTACCTTGAAGATTCACTCCATTCTTAAATAGTCTCACCTCAAATTTCTCTTTCAAAGGTGCTGGGCACACTCATTTATTTCCATTACAAAATAAATGTAGCTGCAGCTGCTTAATAAAGAAACGTCTTTTTTTCCCCTCCTTTTTAAAGCATTTTTTTTTTTTTTCAATTGAGGCTGCTCCTTCAGCTGTGAGGGCTCCCGGGCCATGCTCTGGCCTTATTTGACTGCGATGTTCAAGAGCGTGGAGGAGGATTTCTTCGGCCACAGCAGGACTCCTGACTTTTCATTGTAGGCTACATAGAAACTCCTCTATTAAACTTCAATCGTCAGCTCAGAATGTCCACATCAGCATGAAACTCCTAAGGCAGGATGGTTTTGAGGGTAGGGCTGGTGCTCCAATAGCCTCTTCATGCTGTTACACGTGTGGTTTGATGAAAGTTTTTCAGGTGATCAAGCAACACATCCTCTACTTAGAAGCAGAGTTGCCCACACCTGGTAAAGATGGTGTCAAGCCTGGGGTGTCTGTCACTCACTCACCTGGATGGCAGGATGGCAGTTTCACCTCTTAAAGGGTTGTTCTAGCGGTGGGCCCACTAGGAGGAGTGTCACCCCCTCCTGCTCAGGCCCCAGTTTGCCTGCTGGTCTCTCTTCTCCCTTGACTTGCCTTTGGTTTGCTTCTATTCCAGAAGAGCATTGGTGTCCGCACATCTGAATGGCATCAGACTTGGTGAGCCCACCAAGTCTGGTCTCTAGCAGCTCATGGTGGAGGGCACCGATTCCTAATTTGTTCAGAGTCCCTCACGCCACCAGAAATTTGGCAAAACCCACAGACACTCTTCCCCAGCACATGGACGATACACACAACAGTTATAACATCACACGCACCGTTTAGGGGGCCAAAGCCACTAGGTAAAGGGGCACAGGAGCCTCGCAGATGACTGCAGGGCAGGGCCAACCTGCACATATGCCTGAGGCACTAGACCTGGAGGATGGAGACTAAATCCATCCCTTCTTCCACGGGACAATGCTCCACAAGCCCAGGAGGGTCTCATCTTCCTCGACCATGTCCCTCCCTCATTTATCAAACACTGGCTGGGCCAGGTCTGGTGCAAGAGATAAGCTGTGAGTTCACAGGTAAGTCACTGATACCAGCATCACCACAGGTAAGTCAAGTGTCCTGCTGCGACGGATGTGTGCTGTCACCCCAGGTCTCTGGCCCATCTCCACTCAGGTGCTCTGCTCCTAACTGAACAGTATGGCCCAACCTCGAACCCAAGAAAAAAACACCACACGCTGCATCTTCCTAAAGGTTGTTTTATTGTAAAACCATAAATACAACACTGACATGAAATCATTTAAGCAACTGATCCTCTCTCACCGTTAAAAGGTATCTTTTTGCCTTGGCATCAACCAACTAGGAAATAGTGCTGCAAGAATTCGGGGGGGCAGGGGAGGTACTGAATCCTGGGCTGGGGCTTTTGGCGACTTAAGGAACCGAGTGGAACCTTCCTCTTCTCCCTGGGAATGTTCCACTTTTGGACAAGAACAGACAGGTAAAAACAGCAACATTAAACAGCTCAGTTTTAAATTTTATTACTTTGTAAAAATCTTTTTTTCTGTTCCTTTCCTCCATTTGACATCAGTAAAAGTTTTGAACATCATGAAACTGATTTGGCTGTAAATGGAGAAACGGTACCAAAGTGAAGTGAAACAAAAACCCAAAAGGACAAACAGAAAACCCTAAATAAACCCTCAAGTTTGGTCTCGGGGGTTTACATATCACAACAAGAACCGTCAACTCAACCCCCATGCAATGTGACTCCCTGGAGAACTGTTGGATCCACACCGATACAGGAGACCGCACACAACGTCTTTTGTTAATTAACACAGCAAGTGTGACACTAGGTAACTTTTTTTTTTTTTTTTTAAATACAGTACATGGTACACAGGGTCCCCAAGATGGCCCTGCATAAACCCCTCGTGAAGACTTGAGCCAAGCACCGGCTGTTTATAAAAATATTGTGTTGCTACAAAAGCTATAAATTAGGATGGCTATCCGGTATTAAGAAATATTAAACACATAAAACTTATAAGGATTAAGAAAAATATTCTTAATACCTGTAGAAAACTCTGGCCTAAAAGATATCTTTTTTTTTTTGTGTTTGTTTTGTAAATTTTTTTTGTATTTTTTTTTTTAAGATGACTTAAGTTTCTTGCACTCGAAGAGAGAGACACAGTCAGATGTGTCTGTGGTATTGCCTAGAACGTCTTAACTACTGAGAAAGGATGCGGGGGTACACGCACATGGTTACTGAGTCGGGGGTGGGGAGGAGGGCACCAAGGCTTTCTCAAGATTTACCTGATGTGAACGAATCACTGGCGTGAAGTTGTGGGGAAAAGAAAAAGGCTGGATCAGAAAACAACTGAAAATAATTTACGCTTCTTAAAAAATATCTCTGCTTCGGGTGGTTGTACAAAATGATTTCCTGATGCTTGGGATCTGAATGGCCCTGGACAAGCTGCCTGGGCCAGCCCCGCCGTGCGGCCCTCGCTCTCTCCTGGCTGGCGAGGCCCAGCCTCGGGTCAGTCCACGAGCTCGTTTCACCGCGTGGGATGCCGCCCACCCTGGCTGGGCGGGAGGGAAGGTCCTAGGCGGAGACCGGCTGGCACCTGGGTTGTGGGAGGAGCCCCTCCTTCCGGCTGGTCTCAGACTTCATCATCTGTGCCAACCTGGAATTCAGGAAGCGCCACAGGAATCCCAGGCCCCTGAGGTTGCGGACAAGGCTGGGCTGTGCCCCTTTAAGGAATTTTGGTTAGAAGAGTCAAGGTGCCCCCATGGGACGCACGGTTGGGCAGGGCCCTTGTGGGTCGTGATGCTAACGCCCAAATGCAAACCTAGCAAATCCTTCTCTGTACAAGAGTTGACTCTTTAAAGCCACACCCGTCGGGGGCGGGGGAATGAATATGTCGAACAGTGACCTGACAATCTTCACCCTCATTAAAGTGGGAGTGGGCGCCTCTTCCACAGAAACCACTGGGCTCCTTTGGTGAAAGCCAGGGCTCCCCCGACCACAACCCTCAAACCCAAATGAGAGAGGAAGAAAAACAACTAGTACAACAAAATCCCCCAGAAAACCCTGAAAAGGCCAAACTAGGAGGGGAACGTTAAGAGGGAAAACACTGTATCATTGGTTCACCATAACTGGCCTAGCAAACATTAGCCACAGTGAAAGGGAGGGGCCGACTCCTTCCCAGTTCTTCCACCGGCCCAGCTGGACACAGGGGCTGGAGCAGGGCTGGCGGGGATAGGAGCTCCCACCTACTGGCTCCAGGGGATGGCTGGACCTTACTTAGTCTCTTGTTCTGTCTAAATCATCGGCCTTGTTAGGAGCCCTCCTTAAGATGCATCCCAGAGATAGAGGCATTGCCGCTGTTCCCAAGGCGAGAGCAAAGCTATGAACTTGGGGTAGCTCACTGGGACACCTCCTCTTCCAGCATATCCATCACGATGACAAGACGAGGGGAGTGTCCCCAGTGCAGCCATCTCAGCCTGCTCCAGCCACATCCCATCTTCATTTCAAACCTTCCCGATGACCCTGTGGTCCCCAGAGAGCATGTGCTATATCCCTAATGTCTCTCCAGGAGCCCACTCTTCAAGGAGTCCAGCTCAAGTTCAGGCGAAGCAGGTGGCCTTGCTCAAAAATAGGGGACTCCTAAAGGCAGAGGTTCAGCTTCACGGTGGAAACACGCCTTGTAGACTTTTCCTCTGGTGTTTCTTTGAAAGTGCAGGAGACAAAGGGTCAAACTGAAAGAGAGGACTCTTACCAGCCTACACACCTGGTGGCTTCCTCGAATCCTGGAGACTCACGGCTTCTCATCTGTGTCACTGCACTGCCCTCCTGTCCTTGCCAGGAACCCTGGTACCCTTTCCCCAGCCAAAAACCAATCCCCAGGCATCAAGTGTGAAGCTGCCGAGCACGATGGTGGCGAAGCTTCCTCACTGGTGATTCGGCAGGTGGCCTCTGTGCGGAGAACCCCCAGAGATGAAGTGCGGGCAGTTCTGCTCAGGTGGCATGCGTTTTGTTTCCTGGTTACTAAATGCCATTAGAGGGAGGCCTGGCTGGCTGAGCCAGGCATCGGGAAGTGGAGAACTGTGCCAGAACAAGGGCATCCACCCATGGCCTGGATGGTACCACTGCTCTTGATGGACCCGAGATTCCTCGGGTTACTCCTCGGCACCACCCACAACGCTGCGTTTCTTGGCTTGGGCTTTGTTGGTGAAGCAAACTGACCTCAGATGAGGGGGAAAAACTTGCCAGGTGGAGGTGTGTTTTCTCTACCTCCCCCTTTGGGTCCATGTATGTCAAAACAAAGGCCATTTCTGTCCTGGGGACCACATGGCTCGAGGCGAGTTGTCTCCACATCAGCAGGCCGCCACCTTAGGCTGCTAAGAATATGGTAGAAAGGGCCCAACTTCCTGGTCCCAGATCCCCCAAAGGCCTGTGATGGAAAATCTACAGTGGCACCAGAACTGGGAGGCAGATGACAAAATCCTTCCCAAAGTGAAGGTCAGGCTGGACACTGGGAGATGAACTGGAAGAGCCTGTCTCAATCCTTTGGCTGAACTAGAATTTGGTGAGGTGGATATTGCTGGAGATAAAGGGGCCAGTGGCTGGATCAGTGAGATCTTTGGGTTTTATTAAGCTGTTAGTTGCAGCAGGATGTGCACTCTGAGAACAGCCTGTCTGAGAAGAGGGCACCTTGGTACAGCCTTTCCTGTTGGTGACACCAGTTTCCGGAGGGAACCAGAGGTTGCAAGAGATAAATGATCATCCGCTATCTTGTTATCTAACTGGACAAGGCAGCCCAGCGGACAGCTTTCTGAGTAACTAGTGGCATTCACATCAAACCTGCAGAGGTAAGCCAGCCCCCAAGTATTGAACTGAGGTGGAAAAGAAGGGAAAGGGAGGTAAAAACCTATGATCAAATCTCTTCCTGGAGGACAGACATCCCATGCTTCAAAGAGGAGAATGCTGAGTCCTCTAAATGCACATCTGGGCTTAGTCCGATGGCTTTCCCAGAAAGTGAAATGCCTATTTTATAATCAACTGGCCCAATAATGGGGCACCACCAGCACATCTTTGCTCCAAGTAGAGGGAGGATGGGCTCCCAGGCTCTGCTCTCACCTACCACACAAACTGGGCAGCTCCTATCCTTGTGCGGGTCAAAGTGCCGGTCACGGTCCCTTCCCCAGCAGTCAAGCAAGGCTAGGGGGACCTTTTGCTGTAGGCATCTGTCGATCATCAGCGATGCTGAGCCACCTTCCAGAACACCTCCAAAGGCCCAACTGAGAAGTCTGCTATGTTTCTTTCCATATTCCCTAGGAAGTGACATGAGGTTCCTGTCTGGATTTCTCTCCGTTCTTGCTCCAGTGTGGATGGCAGCTCTTCTCTGATAGTGGGTTCAGCCCCCCAGTTGGAAATGTTGTGGAGGGAATAGCTAGAAATTCTCCAGGAGAGGAAATGGCACGGTAGTTCCTGAGACCACAGCTTGCTGGAGCAAACGTGGAAATGGCCCACTTTGATCCATTTCAGTGTGTCCAAGACTCGAGGGGAGAGCTGGGTGAGTTCTCATGAGGCGAAGTGTGCAGGCTTGGCTCCCAAACACTACGCTCCAGGTCCACGATCCTAAGCCTTCATGAGGTTTGCAATCAACTTTACTCCCTGCTCCCGTCATGGACCCAGGGGAGAGGGCTGTGGTACAGTGCTTTTTGTAGTCGAGGTATCTCACAGTTGAGTAATGCTTTATTATCGGGAAGGGGTGGAGTTGACTTGGCCAACCCCAAGATGATAGAAGATGCCTCTGCAAACAGCCTCCTGCCATGATGGTCATTCTCAGCCTGAAGCCTTAGTGTAACCACCCCATCCCATGGCTAAGAGTCACCAGGGGAGTGAGACCACCAGCACGTTATTCACTGAAAGGTGTGGTGGGGGTGCAGCACTGATTTGTGACAGAACCACCTCTTGTGAAGGGAATGGGGTGTCACCCTTGGCATCTGAACTGTGTGTGTAGAACCTAATTTGCTCACGGCTGGGGGAACAGGAGAGAAAAGCCTGAAGACATCTTTCACAGCATCGAGTCGAACATGGCCGAACGCCATCCACCCTCGGAACATCAACTGTTGGGGCCACAAGGCACCATGCTCACCGCCGTCCGGGAAGGAAGTCGGAGGTGTGAGTGGGGACCCCGGCTTCCAGGAGCCTCAGGGTCCTGGGAAGTGAGGAGAGGCTGTGGCAGGTCTGAGGTGTGGTAGATGTGACTATGGGTTGACTTTGGAGTCCCTGTGGACTGCCAGGGTTGGGGAGGGGGTGAGTAGTGTGATGCACACTGGGTACCACGCACACTGACACTCAGTACCACGCAAAGCGGACCAGGAGGGCAGCTCTGGCGCTTACATTCAGAGCTCCCAAACCACTGCTTCCCCTATGGCCACCAAACCCCACAGCTGTGGAACCCGTGACTCCTCCCCAACCCCTGGTCTCCAAATAGCACAGCCAAGAACCCGGTCTTGGCCGTTCAAATATGTGAAAACTGAACTGTACAGGGAAGGCCAAGAAAGACCGTAGGATACTGAGTATACCACTGAGATGAGCTAGTTTACAGTGTGACTTGAGGAATAAAAGGGGCAAATAAAAAAACAAAACTCCAAAACATAAGTTATAGACATTCAGTGCCTCCTAGCAGAGTCTAAATCAAATCTGAAGAAACAAAATGAACCCCAAACAAGGTAAAATTGCTAAAATGTTAGGGAGAGAAATTATTAGGGAGTGGAGACTGTATCTATACTTCTCTGAAAATGTCTTTTCTCCTCTCTTATATTAAAAAGCAAAATGTCAGCTTTATACTCTTTAAGTCTCCTTTCCTGATTTGGGGAGATAGATAGGTGTGTTTCTAAGGCGGCTGCCCCGGGACACCCAAGGGGTATCTCAAAGGCAGCAGCTCAATGCCCTGAAGGTGAATGAGAAACAAAGTCCAGTGCAGAAACCGTCCATCTGATGCAGTGTGGAGAGTCCACAGCAGAGCAGCTGAGGGTGTGTGGGGGGTGCACAATGGGATCAGGAGGGTGGGAGGGCTGGGAGAGGGTCGAGGGAAAAGGGGGACCGGGGTGAAGGACAGAGAGCGTCAAGTCACTTCAGATCTCAGCTGCCTGAACATTTCACAACATCAGCTTTCTGCCAATCTGCACACCTGAAAGCGGAGTCTTCTAAAGCCCCCTTACTGAGAAAAGGAGTTTGTGAAACATCTCCCTCTTTCCCAATCGCTCAGCTTTCCTGACACGCCCAGTTCAACGCACACACGTCCGAGAACAGGCATGTGTACACGCACCAGGGTCGTGTGTGTGTGTGTGTGCGTGTGTGTGTCCGAAGTTTCTCTGGCCATGCAGATGAGCAGAGACACTCCCACACCCCCACAACCACAGCACATGTGTTCAGACACGTGCACACACGTGTGGCTGTGCACACACACGCACACACACACATATTAAAAAAAGCACTTAAGTTTCCAGGGGGCATTTATAATGAGGTCCACAGTGTTTAGAACTTAAATTCCTTTTCTTTGTTTGTGACAGTGTTGTGTGTTTTTTTTCTAATGTTATCTTCTCTTTTTCTTTTTTTTTCCCCGAAGTCAAGTCTTAAAGCATGTTGGATTTCAGAAACATGAGTTTATTCATATCTTCTGGACTGAGCAGCCGCCTCCGTTTGATTAGAAGCGCTTGTTCACACATATTTACACACCCGCTTCTGGCGCCCACGGCCGGAACCGCCAGGAGCCAGAAGGCGAGCTTGGCGAGTTTTGTGTGCTTTTGGGTAACGCACGACCAGTACTGGAAGAGATCAGGGGTAGCCTGGAACAGGGGCTCCTGCAGGTAATCGTACACTTCATTTTTGCCCAGCCGATCATCTTCCTGAGCTGCCGGGTTCTCGCCGGCGGCAGAGCGGGGTTTCTTGGCAGCGGGCTCGAAGTCAGCCTCCTCGGCCCAGGACTCCTTCACCTCGTTGATGAGCTCACAGACCTTGCCTATGATCTCCTCGTGCTGGTAGGGCGGCACAGGCCGCAGCTTCTGCTGCGGGTCCAGGATCATGGCCACCTTGTGGGCCGAGTGCACCTTGAAGTTCTCTTTGAGCGCCTCCAGGAAGAGGTGGCAGAGCTTGCTGACAGTGCCTGCGTCATTGGCCTTGGCCGTGAACAGCTTCTCCAGCCTGACGTAGGTGGGCAGCACGAGCTGCAGGGTGGGCTGGCTCTCATTGCTCAGCTCAATGACTGCCTGCTTCACCGGCGTCAGGATGGCTGCCAGGTTGCTGAGCAGGTGCTTGTTGAGGCTCTGGATGAGGTTCATCTTCTTGGCCCGGCTGTAGAACTCGCAGATCTGCTCGTAGCGCTCGTGCACCAGCAACAGTGAGTCCGTCACCGAGTTCCAGCAGGGCGGTGGCGACGTCTCCTCCAGCGACCCGAAGGTCTCCTTGGCCAGGCCCGTGGAGCCCGCCAGGTCCTCACACACGTTGAGCAGCTCGATGACCTCGTGCATGCTGCGGGCCTGCAGCGTCCGCTTGCTCAGCACGCTCTGCACCACCGAGTTCAAGGCACAGGCTGAGCAGCGAAGGCACATACCGGCCTTGGAGAAGGCGGACGTGCTCACCCGGCAATCCGTCACATACACTGTCCTGATCTCCGACATCACAAACTCCGACAGCACGTTCTGCACCCAGTGGTGCACAAGGTCGCCGCTGTCGCGAATGTCCGCACCCTTCACACCCAGCACGTAGCTCTTGATGTGGTTGCCCTCGGCCTGGTAGGCCGTGAGGATGTAGCAGGAGTCAGGGCCGACACTCTGGGAGTGGCAGGTGACACCGATGCCTAGGCAGGCATTGCTGCCCAAGGCACAGGTCACTTTCACCTTCACCTGGTTGTACATGCGTGGCAGGTGCTTCAGCGCCAGCGTGTTGAAGTTGCCCAGGATTTCAGTGACTGAGAAGGCCCCATAGCGGGCACCACTGTCTACTAAGGTCTGGGCCAACTTCAGGAACTCCTTCCCGCTGACCACGCTCAGTGCACCCAGGTCGGCACACATGACCCTCAACAGCCGCTCTGCAATGTTCTGCCGCTCCTTTTCGGGGATCATGCTGTTGGGTGTTAAACCACTGGTAGTGGCTGGCAGAGGACACAAAGAGAGATGGGATTAATTCTGGCATTCAAGGCTGCTTGGAGTGGCAGTAGCCTAATACTCTAAACATCTAGTATTGGGAATGGCAAATAGATTTCCTTTTGCACACACATTGGTGGTGCTGGCTGCCTTTAATATGTGACGGTCTCACAGGGATAAAGTTATATGATTGATTAGTAAGGCCTGCCATGGGCATGGGAATAGAATATAGTGGTATGTATATAACATAATTGTGGTCTATGTCACTCATCTAGACCTTTGAAGCCAACTAGTCTAATTTCTTCCTCAATATAGGAATCTCCTCTAATATGGGGAATCTTTAGGAAATAAAATACATGAGATCATCATGTCAGGAAAAAGCAACCAGCAGAAATTGTGGAGAGGTGGGTTCTAGTTCTGATTCTGGCACAAACTGGTGCTTTCTGATCACACACAAAAGTCACCTCCTCTCCCTGGGCCTCCTTCTGCCCATCCCCTGAGTTAAGAACTCCTGCAAACAAGGTCTTAGGTGTAAAAGTGCTTTGGAAACTATCATGCACCATCTTACAACATCACAGGAAGCACAAATGGTGGGAATGGGGCGCAGAGAGGAACAATGGGAGCATAAGGGGACCCTCAGGTCCAGCCCTGCTTGGGGAGACCTACTGTTATTGGCGCTGTTCCTCTGGACCTGAGGTTTCCACTTCTCTTCTACAACAGCAGGTGGCGATCGGGACTGGTTGGAGGCGATGTTGTTTTCATTGTCAGCTGTGGGCACAAAGGGGACAGTGTGTAACCTGGAAGGGTAAGAGGCCTGTTGATGAACAAGATGAGAACTAGAGTGTGGTGGGTAACAGCAGAATGTGGCCACTGGGACTCAGGTTTGGTTTAAAATCATGGCTCCTCCTTAGACAACTATCTATGCTTGCAAAGCCTCATTTTCATCATTTGGAAAAACTAAGGTAATCATATGGACATTACACTACTGCTGATAGGACTAACAAGAGCGAATCCAGGAAGAGCTGAGCACAGCATGTGGTATGGAGCAAACTCTCTGGAAATGGGAAGCACTGGATCCCAAGCCTGGCTGGGAACCCTACACCTACTCCCTGCACACAACCTCAGAGTTCTAGCTGATATGGAGGGAAGGGAGTATCGGTCACACCCCCTAAGTGGCCAAAAACTCCTCACGCTCTCTCACTTCCTCAAAGTTTGCATTTTTAAAGTATATTTACTAGAAATTTTATTAAATGAACAAAACAAAACCAAAGCCATGTGTGACACAAAGTACCAAATTATCACCCCTTACTGTGAGACATAGAAACTGAAGCTCGGATATAAGAAAAGATCACAGAGAAAACAGTAGCAGGGCTGGGACAAAATCCCAGGTTCCCAGTTCCTGGATGTGTCCTCCACATACTTCTCCAGTTTTTGTTAATTGCACATATGCAGTTGTATCCAGTTAAAAGTAATTGGTATATGTCTATTCTCCTGGATGCATGGTTACTCCTTGACATGTTTATGGGATCATTTCTGAATACGACATGGTCTGAGTCACATTCTTGTCACTACACATGGCCATATGTACTTCTATCATATACGATATACCACAGCTTGCTTAACCACACTCCCAAGTCCTAGGTTTCTGGCTCTGCTGTTTTCAGTATTACTGTTCTGCTATGAGCCTGGCTGCCTAATTGTGATCCTGTGATGTAATAATCCAGCAACATAAAGGATTCCATACCATGACCAAGTGGGATTTACTCCAGGAATATAGTTGATTAAACACACAAAAATAAATGTAATACACCATGCTAATGGAGTAAAGGACAAAAATCACATGGTCATCTTAATAGATGCAGAAAAAGCATTTGACAAAATCTAACACCCTTTTCATAATAAAAACACTCAATGAACTAGGAATCGAAGCGAAGTTTTCCAACCTAATAAAGAGCATCTACCAAAACCCCACAGCTGACATCATGCTTACTGAGGAAACACTGAAAGTTTTTTCCGTAAGATCAGGAACAAGGTAAGAACATTCACTTTCACTCTCATTTTTTCTATTCAACATGTAGAGTCATGTTGGACATATATTCTGAGAAATGTGTTGTTAGGAGATTTTGTCATTGTGCAAACATCATAAAGTGTACTTACACAAACCTAGATGGTATATCCTATTATACACCTAGGTTATACGGTATAGCCTACTGCTTCTAGGCTACGAACCTGTACAGTGTGTTACTGTACTGAATACTTCAGGCAACTGTACCACAATGGTAAATATTTGTGTATCTGAACATAAAAAAGGTATAGTAAAGATAGGATATTATAGTTATATGGGACCACTGTCACATATGCAATCTATTATGTACATCATGTGGTACATGACTGTATTAGAAGTTCTAGCTAGAACAATCAGGTAAAAAAAAAACAAAACATCCAGATTGGAATGGAAGAAGTAAAATGATCTCTAACTGCAGATGACATGATTGTATATATAGAAAATCTTATGGAATCCACATACATACAAAACAATTAGAACTAATAAACGATGTCAGCAAGGGTGCAGGATACAAGATCAATATATAAAACAAAATGACAGTTTTCTGTACTAGTGATAAACATCGAAAAGCTGAGTTAAGAAAACAATTCCATTTATAATAGCTTTGAAAATAATTACTTAAGATTAAAATTTAAAAAGTATAAGAATTGAACACTGAAAACTAAAACACTGTTGAAATAACTCAAGTAAGACCTAAGTAAATGAAAAGATATTCCATGTTCACGGACTGGAAGACTTACTGTTAAAATATTAACTCTTTCAGTCCATGAACATGGAATGTCCCAACTCATCTAGATTAAACACAATCCTTATCAAAATCCATATTGTTGTTTTCTGCAAAACTGAGAAGCTGATCCTGAAATTCATACGGAAATGTAAGAGATACAGAATAGCCAAAACAATTTAGAAAAAGGACAAAGTATACTGGAGGAATATACTTCCTGATTTCCAAACTACTACAATGCTATAGTAATTAAGACAGTATAATACTGGCACAGGATAGACACACAGATCAATGGAATACAACTGGAAATACAGAAATAAACACCTACATCTATGGTCAACTGAGTTTTCACAAGGTTATCAGGACAATTCAATGGGGGAAAATAATGGTCTTTTCAACAAAGGGCACTGGGACAACTAGATACCCACATGTAAAAGAATGAAATTGGACTCCCGCCTCACACACATATAAACTCAAAATGGAATACAGACCTAAATGTAAGAGCTAAAACTATAAAATTCTTAGAGGTTTATAAGGAAACATATGAACTGATTAAGTCTTTGTGCTCTTAGGTTAGGCAGTGGTTTCTTGACACCACTGCCTGGATATGGCACCAAAAGCACAGAGAAAAATAGATGAAAGGACTTCAAAATTAAAAACTTTTATACTTTGAAGGACATCAAGAAAGTAAAAAGACAAGACACAGAATGGGAAAGATATTTGCAAATAATCTATAGGGATCTTGTATCTAGAATATATAAAGAACTCTCACAACTCAATAATAAAAGGATACAAAAAAACAATTAAAAATGGGCAAAGGCTGTTCACTGATATCATATACCTAGAAAACCCTCAAGACTCATCTAAAAAGCTCCTAGAACTGATAAATGAATTCATTAAAGTTTCAGGATACAAAATCAATGTACACAAATCAGTAGCACTGCTATACACCAGCAGTGACCAAGTTGAGAACTAAATCAAGAATGCAACCCCTTTTACAAAAGCTGCCAAACAAAACAAAACAAAACAAAAAAACAACAAAAAACAATTTAGGAATACACTTAACCAAGGAGGTGAAAGACCTCTACAAGGAAAACTACTAAACACTGCGGAAAGAAATCACAGATGACACAGACAAATAGAAACACATCCCGTGCTCATGGATGGGTAGAATCAATATTGTGAAAATGACCATACTGCCAAAAGCATCTACAAATTCAATGTGATTCCCATCAAAACAACATCATTATTCTTCACAGAACTAGAAAAAACAATCCTAAAATTTATATGGAACCAAAAAAGAGCTCGCACAGACAAAGCAAAGGTAAGAAAAAAGAACGAATCTGGGGACAACACATTACCGGACTTCAAACTAAACTACAAGGCTATAGTCACCAAAACAGCATAGTACTGGCATAAAAATAGGCACATAGACCAGTAGAACAGAATAGAGAATCCAGAAATAAAGCGAAATACAGCCAACTGATCTTCGACAAAGCAAACAAAAACATAAAGTGAGGAAAGGACACCCTATTCAATGGTGCTGGGATAATTGGCTAGCCACATGCAGAAGAATAAAACTGGATCCTCATCTCTCACCTTACACAAAAAATCAACTCAAGATGGATCAAAGACTTAAATCTAAGGCCCGAAACCATAAAAATTCTAGAAAATCGGAAAACCGCTTCTAGACATTGGCTTAGGCAAAGACTTCATGACCAAGAACACAAAAGCAAATGCACAAAAAACAAAGATAGATAGATGGGACTTAAACACAAAAGCTTCTGCACAGCAAAAGAAATAATCAGCAGAGTAAACAGATAACCCATAGACTGGGATAAAATCTTTGCAAATGCATCTGACAAAGGACTAATATCCAGAATCTATGAGGAATTCAAACAAATCAGCAAGAAAAAACTAAACAATTCCATCAAAAAGTGGCCTAAGGATATGAATAATTCTCAAAAGAAGATAAATGAATGACCAACAAACATATGAAAAAAAGCTCAACATCACTAATTATCAGGGAAATGCAAATCAAAGCCACAGTGCAGTACCACCTTACTCCTGCAAGAATGGCCATAACTTAAAAATCAAAAAATAATAGATGTTGGCAGGGATGTGGTGGAAAGGGAACACTTTTACTTGCACAACCACTATGGAAAACAGCATGGAGGTTCCTTAAAGACCTAAAAGTAGATCTACCATTTCATCCAGCAATCCCATTACTGGGTATATCTTCTTTGGAGAAATGTTTATTCAGATCCTTTGCCAATGTGGTCAATGAGCACAGGAACAGATGCTCAACATTATTAGCTGTCAGAAAAACGTAAATCAAAACCACAATGAAATGCCATTTCACATGCACTAGGATGGCTATTATCAAGAAGGAAGATGATAAAAGGTGTAGACAGGGATATAGAGAAATTAGAATCTTCATACACTGCTGGTAGAAATGTAAAAATGGTGCAGCTACTTTAGGAAACAATCTGGCAATTCCTCACAGGATTAAACAGAATTACCTTACAGCTCAGTATCTCCACTTTCAGGTATATATCCAAGAGAGTTAAAAACATGTGTCTACACATGTGCATGACTTGTACATGAATGTTCACAGCAGCATGATTCATAGTAGCCCCAAACTGGAGATCTAAATGACCGTCAGTTGGTGAATGGATAAACAAATTGTGATATATTTAGACAATGAAATACAACTCAGCAAAATAAAGGAATTATTGATAACACAGAACATGGACAAACCTCAAAAGTATGCTAAGTGAAAGAAGTTAGACACAAGAGGCTAAATACCGTAGAACTCCATATGTAATAAAATCCACTAAAGGCAAAACTACAATGAAAGAAAGCAGGTGTTAGTTGCCAGTAGCTAGGGTAGGAGAAAGGGAATGACTGCAAAGAGGCATGAAGAAACTTTCTGGGTTGATGGTAACATTATTTTTATATTTTAGAGACAGGGTCTTGCTCTGTCACCCCAGGCTGGAGTGCAGTGGCACCATCATAGCTCACTGCAGCCTCAATCTTCCAGGCTCAAGTGATCCTCCCACCTGAGCCTCCTAAGTAGCTGGGACTACAGGGGCATGCTACCATGCATGGCTAATTTTTAAATCTTCAGTAGAGACAGTGTTGCTATGGTGACCAGGGCTGGTCTCAAAACTCCTGGCCTCAAGCAATCTTCCTGCCTCAGCTTCCCAAAGTGTTGGGATGACAGGTGTGAACCACTGCACCAGCTCCACATTTTTTTAATTTTAATTTTTTTATTTTTTTAGAGACAGGGTCATGCTTTGTTGTCCCTGTGCAGGGACTGGTCTCAAATTCCTGGCATCAAGCAATCCTCCCTCCTTAGCTTCCCAAAGTGTTGGGATTACAGGTGTGGGCCACCATGCCCAGCCAAAGTGATATATTTTGATAGTGATGGTAGTTAAACAACAGCATACATTTGTCCAAACCAATCAAACTGTACTCTTCAAATTGGGAAATTTTATTTGTCCAGTAAATTATATCTCTGTAAATCCGATTTTAAAATAAACTGTAAAGAAACCTATGAAGTTGGTAACAGCGATTAGCTTTGAATAGTGACATTACGGCTGATTCTTCATTTTCTAACCTCTCTGCATTTTCCCAATGCAGAGAATGCATTTCTTTTCATAGACAGACTTTACATTCACAAAGACGAAACACAGTTTCCCATGAAAACAAGTAGCCTTTCTTACTTTCTCCACTACAGTGCAGGGATGTGAAAACCCTGGATCTGAACCCAGTTCTGCCATGGTGTGACACTGAATTTGCTACTTCAGCTCTCTGGGTCTCAGTTTTCTCTCTTCCATCCAAACTGCCAGGGCAGGCAGGGTAAGCTGCAGGAATGACTCTTACTCTCTGCCCTTCCGTGGGACTTAGAATTGAGATTCTTCAACTTGCATTAAATAACAATGTAAAATATTGGTTGATTTAAGACTTTTTCTTCTCCATATGCCACAGGTAGCACTCCTGACACAAATGAGTTAAAAGCTCTGTGAAAGCCTTGATTTACAGCTTGAGATGAAAATAAGGTTGCTTCAGTGTGGCTATCCTGTGTGTCCTCCCGCTCCCCCCACATGTACATTTGTAAAGTGCTGGATGCAAAGCTGGAATAAAGGTTGCTTCCCAGAGAGAGACCACTGCAGGCAGGAGAAAGCCGGTATTTCTGACAGGGATGGAAAAAGAGGCATCTGCGGTTGTCGGGTCTTAGAATGTGCCACGGCCCTTGATACTCTACATCTGTCATCTCTGGAACCCTCAACCCAGCCCTGCTGAGAACACCAGTAAACCCACTTCACAGACAGAAGAACTGAAGTCCAGGGAGGTGAAGTGGCTCAAAGGGATTAGAAACTAGGTGTAGTGCTAGGCACGGTGGCCTACGCCTGTAATCCCAGTGCTTTGTGGGGCTGAGCTGGGCAGATCACTTGAGGCCAGGAGTTCAAGACCAGCCTGGCCAACATGGTGAAACCCTGTCTCTACTAAAACTACAAAAATTAGCTGGGTATGGTGGTGCACACCTGTAATCCCAGCTACTAGGGAGGCTGAGGCACAAGAATCGCTTGAGTCCAGAAGGTGGAGGTTGCAGGTATACAGCTGAGATTGTGCCACTGTGCTCCAGCCTGGGCGACAGAGCAAGACTCTGTCTCAGAGAAAAAACAAAAAAACAAAAACAAAAAACAAAACAAAACAAAGAAACGAAAGAAAGAAACCAGGAAAGACAGAAACCAGGAAAGAAAGACAGAAAGAAACCAGGAAAGAAAGAAAGAAACAAAGAAACCAAGAAAGAAAGAAAGAAACCAGGAAAGAAAGAAAGGAAGAAACCAGGAAAGGAAGAAACCAGGAAAGGAAGAAAGGAAGGAACCAGGAAACGAAGAAAGGAAGGAACCAGGAAAGGAAGAAACCAGGAAAGGAAGAAAGGAAGGAACCAGGAAAAGAAGGAAGGAAGGAAGGAAGGAAGGAAGGAAGGAAGGAAGGAACGAACGAACCAGGTGTGGTCACCTCCAAAATCCTAAACTCATGAGCTGCCAGCTTGCTTGCTGTCTGTCAAGTCTCCCAATCCCTCTTAGCTGTGGTCTTCCTGGCTGTACTTTAATGAGGAGGCTGAAAGAGATGACCTCTGAGAGGGCTTCCATCTCTACTAATCTTCCATCAGGGTCTACCTGAGGGTGCACAGGGTGGGTGTTGAGAGCGTGGGCTCTGGAGTTCACTGCGAGAGCTGGAATCCTATCCATAGCCTGCCACTGTGACTGCATAGCCTTGGACAAGTTACTTAACCAATTTGTGCCTCCGTTTCGTCAGCTATGAAGCAGAGCTGTTATGGACACTTAACTCTGAGGGTTGTTCTGAGAATTAAATGAGTAAAAGTCTGAGAACAAGGCCTGGCACCAAGTAAAAGCTCAAATGCTATTGGATGCTTTTTTTCAGGAGCTGTGCAACTTTGGACCAGTGATTATGTTCTTTGAGCCTCGGTTTCATCATCTGCATAATGGGGATGAAAATGTCAACTACCTAATCAGGAAGATCTGATGAAATAACCTGTGTAAAGCTCTCAGTACCATAAGTGACGCATAGAAAGCACTCGCAAAATTTTAGCTATCTTTGGTATTATTACTGCCAAAGCACGCTTCTCCAACGTCACCAAGGCACGACAGGTTTTCCTATGGCACAGAAAGGAAGTTTATTAGCGGGAATTACCCTGTGCCATTCAGCAGCCCCATAATGAGATTGGTGTTATTCAAGGCTGATCCTCCTTATCGGCAGCGCTGTGAACTGCGCAGCTCATGATGCTTAATTTCTCTCTATGGAGCCAAGCCTTTAATCCCGATTCAGGGTGGCTGGGATTCAGCCTGGCTTTGCGCTTGATTGCCGGCCAGGCATTCTCTGGCTGCGCTGAACCAGAACAAAGCAGCCCGGGGCTCCACTCCGAAAACAAGTCAAGATGCTTGGGAGAGGTGGGGCCACCTCAAGGCTCAGCCCTGATTTGCATTTTAATGGCCTCCAGGGATGGGAAAGCACTGGCACCCAGGCTCTTCCCTAATCACAGCTCAGCTTCCAGAAGCTGGCAGGGCGCGGGTAGAGTGCCGAGGCTTCAGAGGAAGAGTGCAGGAGGCTGTGCTGTGGGAGTCTCAGGACCAAGTGATATGTTCAGGCAGCGGTTCCCAAGCGGCCTGCCAACTGCTGTCCCTAGCCCAGGGGTCCTGCTTCCCCATGGGGTCTAAACACCTTGAGCTGGCATTCAAGGCCTTCCCTGGTGAGGCACGGCTGACAACAAAGGAAAGCAGCGGGTGGCAAGCGTGGTGTGGGGTAGGTTGCTGGAGACAGGGGATTTTCAGGCCCTTTAGAGATGGAGACACAGCTTCCTGCAGGAGGTCAAACAGTACCCAGACACACCAGTTAGAGCAGGTCTCTGAGGCAAGTGCCTTGGCTGCAACTCCAGAGCTCTGTCTTGATTTTAAGTTCATTAGAAATAAATAATAGGCTCCCCCAAAAGATCATGTGATTTTATGCCTAGTATACAGCAGATACCCAATTAATATATGCTGGATGAATGAGTGAATGACAGAGACTAGACTAACAGAACAGTACTTAGCCCAAAAGAGATTCTAGTACTGTAATACTCTATGCTAGTCAGGCCAGACCTGGGAGATGATGTGAAAGATTTGTACAATAACAATAACAGGTGAAATAACAGCAGCTACCAATTACTGAACCCCATTATATGTCAGGTACTTCTCACCCATTATTTCTTATGCCTCTAGAGAATTCCTCTGGGGAAAGGGGTGGAGGGACAGCTAGCTGCCTCCCCAGACTCATGCTTCCCTTTGCAGAGTGTCCAGCTGTGCTGGGACAGTGGCTCTGGACATGCTTCCACTCATGGATTCAGGCTGGTCATATGACTAATTCTCCACACTGGAATTTGAGCATCTACAGGTGTCATTTGTGGTCTGAACGGTAAAGAAGTGTGCCTGCTCCATAGCCTCTCTCTCCATCCACAAAGAGAGAGGACGCTGAAGATCTAGAGGATGGAGCCACAAGAAAAAAGAGCCTTGATCCCTGAATCACCATGTGGAAGCCACCCAACAAGGTCATGTGCATTAGGCTATAATGTGAGTAAGAAGTAAATGATCTGTATGTGTAACCACTGAGAATGTGGAATTACTGACTTACTCCAGCAAACAGTATCTCCCTGAGACTTGTGTTATGCTGTGGTGAAATATAATAAAAAGGTTGCCTGGAGAGCAGATGACTGCACCTGTAGCTCTAGAGCAGTGGTTCTCAAAGGGTTAGTCCCTGAACCAGTAGCATCAGCACTGTCTTAAGACTTACCAAAAACGAAAATCTTAGTCCCCACCTCTGCAGACCTACAGAATCAGAAATTCACAATGGAGCCTAGAAATCTGTGCTCCAGCCAGCCCTCCTGGTGATTCTGACGTGTCCTCAAGTTTGGGTGCAACTGCATTCTGGGACATAGGGTGTTAGTGAATGAGACTCTGCTCTGAGGCGGGCCTTAGCCCAGTTTGCCTTGGGCTGCATGTCTCTCCATCCCCACCTTCTGCCTCTGCTCATCTTGATCTCAAACCATGTTCCATTTCCACCTGCACATTTCGCTTCCAGGCTAGCTCCTACTTGGCCTTTAGGCCCAGCCAAGAGGCCACCACCTCCAGAAGTCTTTTCAACTCTGTCTCATCTCTCTGTGTTCCCACAGAGCCTGTGCTGCCTCCCCACCGCCCCCGCCTGCAGAGCACAGACCAGCCTGTGTTAATAACTGACTGACTGGGGCTCCCTGCAAGCAGATTCCATGTCCTATGACCATTTTTTCCAGGAAAGAGCGGTCTTCCCCAGGGGCCTCAGATCAGGCCCTAACTATCTCTTCCGTTTGCAGGAACTGAGGAAGGGGACGGGGAGAGGAGCTGTATCCCTGGTGGGCAGCTGGGCCCCTTACCCGCATGGGATTGCATGTGCTCCAACAGGTTGTTGTAGAACTGGAACTGGATCCCACAGGCACCACAGGTGTAGGGTTCTGGAGGGAGACATGAGGCAGCCGTGTGAGGAGTGGAACCAACGCAGACACCTTCTGCTGGGCTGCAGGCAGCTTTGCAAGTTGGAACCCAAACACACACTGGGTCTCTGTGCTCAGGGCTCCAGGCCCAGCCTGCCTGCCTCCCCTGTCACTAGACCCATGAGGGAGAGGCTGGGGGAAGGAACGATGGAGAGAGAAAGCCATGCAGAGAGAGACCATTAGCTCAACTGAGCAGCTATTTATTGAGTGCTTACTGCGTGCCAGCCACTGTTCTGCACACTTGAGATGGGGGTAGGGGCGACAACATCAACATCAACAGACCAACAGCCCTCTCAGGGCAGAGACCGAGTCTCATGGTGTCACACCCCAGCTCTCTCTGTGGAACCACATGAGGTCACTATTTGCCAAGTGAACAAATGAATGAATGTATGAATGAACAAGAACCAAGGTAACAGACATAAGGGAAGCAAGAAGGAAAAGGGTAAGAAGTGGAAAAAGCCACAGAGTAGCACGAGGAAGTGGGGATCCGATGGGGAAAGGGAGGAGGAGAGGGAGAGAGGAGTGAGGGAGGGCACACGTAGGAACAGGTGCAAGGGGCGCAGGGGCCTGGATCACTCAGCTCTCTGCTCTCAGCACTCATGCCAGTGCCTGGCAGAGAAGAGGGAGAAGGAGAGAAGGAAGAGGAAAAAGAAAGACAGGTGGGAAGAAGAGCAAGGAAAAGAAGAAAAACGAGGGCTGCAATGGGGCTCAGAAGAGGTGTCCTGAGGCTGCCCGATGACCGTGAATGGGAAGGCCTGAGCTCCTGCCAGGGCTGGGGCAGCAGAGCCAAGGTTGCTGCTGGTTAGGGCTCTGCCCCACTCCATCCAAACTGCTCCACCCGCCCAGGGCTAGACCTCGGCCTGCCTCCACCAGCTGCCGGGTCTGCCCGGGAGGGCAGCCCAGGGCCCATCTCACACAGCCTCGAGGTTCCAGGAGCACGTGGCTGGCTGAGTTCCTTCCCTGCCCTGCCCTGCCTTGCCCTCTCCAGCCCCCCAACAGGACCATCACTTACTCTGTAGGAGAGGGAAAGGGTTGGAAATCAGGGGACTTGCAGTTTCTGCAAAAGAGAAACAGTTTAGCCATCTCTTCTAGTTCTGCTGTTCTGTGCTGATCGTCATAATTTTTATTCTTAATAACCAGTGAGCCAGATGGGGCTTTCAGAGGAGCAGGGAGCATCTGAGGGGCAGGCTTACAATCTGGGGTGGGGTTGCAGGGAGGCTTGACACAGAGGCCATGCCTTTCAGAGGATCAAGGTTTATTTACTGTGGGTGCTGGGGCCACCAGGCAGGGCAAGACAAGTCACTGCCATCCCTCCAGGACACCCTTCACTCTGAAAAAGTGAGGCCACATGAGTACCGGTGACAAGACATCCTTGCACGGCAGCTCACTTCGGGACAGGGAGCTGGCAGCTCCTTCTAGGTTCTGGCACCAGGGTGGGGATGTTTGGTACCAAACACCAGAGCAGCCACCGAAAGCGGCTGTGCTTTGGAGGGCTCCTGCTGGCTGGCATCTCTCCCTCACTTCTTGGCACTGCCAGAGGTTGGCAAGTCTCAAACGCAGCAGGCAGCACAGTGGGGCCAGATGGACTAGATGGGGAATCCTGGCTCCACCACTTATAATCTGGGGGACCCGGGGCAGCAATCTACCTTTCCTGAGCCTCAGTTTCCCACTCCAAAAAGTGGGGATAACAATAACATTGACCCGCATAGGGCTGTGGTAAGGAGGAAGACAGATAAGACATATAAAGCTCTGAACACATGCCAGGCACACAGTAAGCGCTCAATAAATGGCGACTGCCAACAGCAACAGCAGCAGTGCTTGCACTATCACTCCCGATTGTGAATATTAGTTCTGGGGGCAGGGGATGCACAGAGGGTGCAGCATGGCTTGGCTGGGAGCACAGGGCACACCCGGAGACCTTGGTTCCAGCCCAGCGCTGCTACTTATTCCTATGTGGCCTTGGGCAAGTCACTCCATCCCTTACAGGCCCACCTCTTGGAGAGGTTGTGTAGATTACTTTGTTCAAAACCTCATTTCCTTCCACAGAGCAGTCATCAAATCACTTGGTTTACTTAAAAAATTAAAATGATCAACTATCACCACCAAAAAACCCTAACATCTGAGTATGTAATCTGTGCCAGGCACTCACTGAATGTTTACAACCACCACGGGGCTATGTGTGTTTGTCAAGCCACTTTACAGCAAAGGAGGGATTCAGAGACTAGCCTAAGTCACTAGTTAGCAAGTGGTGGAGTTGGGTTCACATGTGAGTAAGAGCCCGAAGTGGAGCTCCTGTTACTAGGCAGATGCCTCCACACTCAAGTCTGGGCTCCTGGCTGTCTCAGAGGGTCCCTAACGGTTGTGATGTGTTCGTCACCTGTCCACACCCAGGCAGTGCCCAGCCCAGTGCCTGGTACAGGCTGACACCTAATATGTAGTGAATTAAACTTCAACCATGCAAGAAAGTGAGTGGGTGCCTTCCCCTAATCTAACCACAGTGTGAGAATTCCTCTCCCCTCCTGCCCTACCTCTCAGGCTACAGACTAGCTTGCTGTGTTCTGCTCGGACAGAGGCTGCTGGTGACCAGCCAGGGCCCCCACAGGCTGACCCTGGGTCTGGTGGGAGAGGCCCCTTGGTTGCTGCTCTGGACATTCTAGGGCTTTGTCGCGGTCCTGCATGAGGCAGGCCATCAGGGGGCGCCAGAGACCACTCTAACCACTCTAACCTCTGTCCCCTGGGTTCAAGCGATTCTCCTGCCTCAGCCTCCTGAGGATTTTTAGTAGAGGTGGGGTTTCACCATGTTGGCCAGGTTGATCTCTAACTCCTGACCTCAAGTGACCCACCCACCTTGGTCTCCCAAAGTGCTGGGATTACAGGCATGAGCCACGGCGCCCAGTCTCTTAGAGCTCTCTCTACTGTACTTTCTTTGCTTCTCCTGTAAACAAACTGGCTGAGACGTCTACCCTAAACATATAGCAGTGGCTCTCTCAGGCCCAACCATCTGGGGTCAGCTGAGTTGATGCCGCAGGCTATGGGGAGGGGTGCTGCTCTCTCCATGGGGGAGACAGAGAGGAGGCACTGCCCATTGATGCCCAAGGCTCAGAGGAATGTCCATGGAAGAAAAGGCCCCTCCTGCCTCTGCAGTCTCCCTCTAATTCCCTACTGCCAGCCTCCTCCCAACAAGATCCATCATGCACCACAAAGACCCCAGCCCACAGGGTGCTGCCGCGGCTGCCAGGGGGGAGCAGGCGAAGCTGGCAGCTGCCGCACAGGATGGCTGTCAAGGGGCACACTCACCGCTGGAGTTCTGTGAACTGCTGTTCGTCTCTTCAAAGTGGTTTTGTGCTTTGCCTTCTACTCTCCGACTGAAAGCACTTTCTGCTGGGTGGGGGACAGGAGAGAGAAAGAACACAATGGTGATTGGTCAGCACTAGGTCTCAAGGGAGGGGTAGGGTGGGTGAAGGCCAAGGACTCTGCTGGGTCAACCAGCTCTCAAAAGGGCTCCGAGAGCCCAAGTCAGACCTCCCCAGGCTCCTCTGACTGGCCTAGTCCCTTGGCAGGGCCGCAAGAGACCCTCCTGGCAGTGCCCAGGAGGCCCAGGCACAGGGTTGGGGGGGGGGTGACATGCACCTAAACACACAGATGAAATCCAGCTGGAGAGCAGATGGCAAATGGGCCTGAGTCTCCCATCTTTGGCTCCCAGAGAGCCACAATTCTGACACCAAGTCATTAGATCTACCACCCACCACTCCCTGTCAGATTCTGCTGCCACGGGCCCCACCAAAGGGTAGAGATGATGACAGCATGTTTTCTGGTGATTCCAGCTCCATCAGCTAGGTGGTGCCTCGTGACAGGGAGGGCATCCTGGAACAGACTGCGTGACAGGGAGAGCCGGGGCAGCCCCACACCCCCAGAGGCCAAACCCAGGCAAAGTCTGGTTGGTGTTCACCCAGCGGAAGGGATGGGTTCTCTCTGAGTGACTACTGGGGTGTCTCTGCTTACAGGCTGCCATCTACCTGAGTGGCCTGCCCTCTCCCAGCACACTCTCTGGAAACCCTGCAATGCAGAGATAGGGTCCAACCAGGTGGAAAACCATGAGTTTATCCCCCACCCCCACCTGCAGAAGGTATTGAAACAGATGATCCGAGTTGGAAGACAGCCCAGTTTTTCCAAGGTGCTCTTGGCATGAGGGGGATGCCAGATGATCCAAGAGATAAAGACCTCAGGGAAGAAGTCAATTTGGGATGCGCAGCTGACGCAGTCCATTTCTTTTTTTTTTTTTTTTTTTTTTTATTTTTTTTAATTTTTTTTATTTTTTATTTTTTAAAACGCAGAACATTTATTGGCATGACTAATGCGCTGCCATCTTAAGATGAACTGGATGCTGCAACAGCTGCCCTCATTTGGGTTTAGGTGTTGTTCCTTCACGGAATCCATGCCTGAATCTGGCGGTATAGAAAAAAAAAAACAATTTTTAGGTGTCCTCATTCCGACCAGTTCCGTGGTATTTGCGTCTTTTAGCCTTGGCCAGCTCCAGTTATACTTTCTCTTGCGCTTGGCAGGGTAGGCCACATTTGGCCAGCAGTCGACTTCTGAAGGTGGTAGGCCTTAGAGCCACAGCGGCGGCACAATGGTGTGCGTCTTATTTGCGACGCTTTCCAAACGATGACGTTCCCTTCGTCATCTCGCTTCTGCACCCGAGACCAGAGAGGACGCAGTCCATTTCTTAAGGAGAAACAATTTGCCCAAAGATATCAAAGGCTCCTAGAAGTCTGCCCGGAAAGAGACCCATTTAGGTTTACTTAACCCAGCCTTCCCCAAACATAAGAGGGGTTCCCACAGAACCCCATTTTTAAAACATTAGATTCTGAAATATCTCACAAAATTGGTGATCTTGAGAATGCACTTTGGGAAACACCACTCTCACCTGGTCCACCCTGCTCCGGAAGAGCAAGTACTTAGTTTGTGGGCACCAGGGTTGCAGATGGTCACGGGGATGATGGGAAAGGAAGCCAGAGGCAGCGCCTGCAGGCCCCACCCAATTCCCACATCCCCCTGACCCCTGTCATCCCACTGTAACAATGTCTCCCAACACAGGCTCCTTCCTGCAGAGGCTGCAGCTCACATTACAAGGACGACCCTACCTTCAAAATGTGTCTGTGAAATGCCTGGGCTGACAATCCCAGGGAGCATCTACAAATTGGCACAGAAGGTCCCTCTGTTCTCAGTCTAGGGAAAGTGGGGTGGGGGGCTCTTGTTTGCTGAGTGCCTCCTATGTACCAGGCACTGGACCAGATACTTTACATCCACGGTCCCTCTAATTCTCCCAAGAGCCTTGTGAGGGCTGCACTGTCTTTCCCATTTCACAGGTGAAAAAAACAGAGGAAAGAGTGAGATTGTCAAGTTCCTGGGGTTGGATGTGCTCCTAACCCTCCCAGATGGCAGAATCAGACTTCACTTTGGGGGCAGGTGCTTCCTTTTGAAAAAGGCCTAGGGTAGGGAAGTGACTGCCTACCCCATCTTCATCCTTGTGTACGTCGGGTGACTGGTACTCATCTATGGAGGACTTCTGACCAGCATGCTGGTAGAACTTACCACAATTGAGGTTGCAAACTCTTACACTGCTCGGCTGATAATGCACATTTTGAATAGCTTTCCTTGCCACAAGTACCTCTGGCTGAAAAATCAATGTGCAGTACCAGAGGTGAAATCCCACACAGGGACATGCCCATACACACACGAAGGGCCACTTATTCCAGGACGAGGAGGTGACTGACAGTTTCTTCCTCAACCACACACTATCTTACCTCCCATGCAGGCTCCTGCTCCCAACCGGATGCCCTCGGACCTGCCCAGCTGGTGAATCCAGAGGTGACCCCCACCCACAAGTCTTCCAAGGCACATGAAGGCAGCCTGAGGCCTGTCCCATAGCTTGCTGAATGCCTACTCAGAGACACTGAAGCTGGAGACCGACCACGTACCACACCCTGTGGGCCGCCCTCTGCAGAAACCGCAGGCACAAAAACTCCCAGCCACAAAGTGCAAGAGAGAAAGCAAGATTTGAAAGCCATGATTCCATCATTTAGTGGAGCCAATATCTATCACCAATAAGACTGTGATGACCAATCTGCTTCTAACTAATTTACGCTACTGTTGAAAAACACAATGGCTACTGGCTTTTCTCAGCACGGTACCTGAAAAACCATGACCTTCAAGGCTGATTGACTACTCTCTTTTTGGGAGATCTAAGCACAATAAACATATCTTCAAAGAATCACACCCTTGCCCAAAATTAGCCTCCTGAACTAAGGAATTAAGGAAAGCACGGCTTAATCACTCCGCTGGGATGTCAGTCACCGAATGAACCAAGTGGTTCCTTTACATGAGTTCTCACCTTGATCATCTATTTATTTAAGAAATGACTTTTATCTCCTGAGGACAACTGAAGGGACCACAGTGACAGAAGCACCACATCATCACTCTGCCCTACAACCCCCAAGTCCCAGCAGGTGGCCCAGGGCTGGTTCCATCCAAGCGTGAATCTAAGAATTCCTAACTGCTGGTCCTCAGCACACAGTGTGTCTGGCCAGTTTTCCTGGAGGAAATAACTTCTCGGAACTTTTTACTGTCTGTTTACCCCTCTGGAGCCAGAGTCCTTTGCAGTGTGAACTGAGGAAATGGTGGCATCCACTCATTTCCTGCTGGGCTTGTATCTCATGGAGGAGTTTCATGGGTAGTGCCACAGAAGGGAAGGGCAAGAGACCGGAGATCTAGGTCGACCATTCGGCTTATCCTGCTTTGTTGAGAGCAGATCCTTGTTGAAACAATTTTTTTTTTAAATTAAGTTTTCTGAAAGGTGGGAAATGCACACTCATGCCAACAGGGTCCAGGCAGGCAACAGAAACAGATGAACTGGGTTGGATGTAAGACAGACAACACTGTGATCACAATGAGAAATAACACCTGCCACATGGCCATTGTGTTGGGGAGGCAGTAGAGAGTGGTGGGGATGTGGCGAAGTGGAGAGCATACACTCTATTCAAGGAAGCAGCCAATTGTTGCCCTGTAGAAAAGTGAGTCCGGGACTGCCAGATCTGACTTTTCAATGTCAGGTAGAAATCAAAAGTTTTACATAAAATTTGATGCTCAAAAGCTGGCAACTAACTCAAAAAATTTTTAAACCTTGTGAAGAATGTCAAATAAAACAGGCCCCTTGGCCATGATTTGGGAAAAAAAAATTCTACTACTTAAAAAAAAAAGTTTGCAAACCTCCTTGTACAACCCTCTGATTTAAGGTGAGAAGACTTGGCTCAGAAATGTCAGGTGGCTTGCCATGGTCACAGAGCCAGCCAGAGGCAGAGCTGGGACTCAGATTTGTCCCAGATCACTATGGGACTGCCACTCTCACTCTTGCAAGGGAACAGCAACCCCAGGCACAGCTGTGGCAGGTGGTGAGAAGGGCAGGGGTGGAGAAAGTGTGGGGGTCACATAGGCCATTGGTACCTGCGGTTGCCTTGCTTGCCGGAGATCCCGAATTTGGAGTGCGAAACGTCTGGGTTTGGGTGGCTGGAGGGGTGCGGTGTAAGAGGGTGGCACATCGGACCACGGAGGCCGGAGCTTTTTTCCCCGACTGGTTCGTCTGGGTCTTCGCTGCCACGAAGCGTGGAGATGGGGAGACCTCTGGATGTGAACACTCAGAGCCCGTGTCTGGATCATCTGGTGGCTCCCACCCGGGGGCAGTACCTGAGAGGGTCACGCTCTCAGTCCCCGAGGGCCCTCCCAGCTGGCAGAGTGAGTGGCCTCTCAGGCCACCAGCCCCACAGTCCAGGGTTGGGACTCTCTCTGCCCAACCTCTTCTTGTGCCACAGAGAACAAGGATTCTCACTTAACTTAGAGCCAGAGAAAGTCCAGGAGTCTGGAACCTTTTGTTAGCTCATGCTTAGTTATCTGGTGGCCACCAACCTGCCTACTGTGTAGGTCACCCATAACCCTTGACCAGCCCAGTCTCCGGACTGACCGACTCTTAGGGCATCTGAATTGGTTAACCCAGGTCCAAGTGCATCTTCTGGAATGTTGGTTTCTAAGCTCCTTTTCCATTAAAGGAAGGCTGGCTTGGAAGTTACAATAGGAAGCACACAGGCAGGGATGTGCCAGGGCTGGGGCAAGGCAGAGGGGCCTGATGGTGCCTCCAAGGTTTTAGGGCAAGGGGCTCTGTGGCACCTTGTGGGCACTGAGTGGGAACTGTTGCTCTCGGGGGATGCTGCTCGACCCAACACCTGACGCTTTAACTGAAATAAGCATAGCAATTCTCGGATGCTATCTGGGGAACCCTGCATCACCATGACCCAGGTCCCCTGTCTCCCTCACCTGAAAATTCTGTAGAAGCTGGAGTCACTGAGAACCAGGGGCTGACTCTCAAGCAGTTTCCACCTCTGGTGGTCTTGGGGGAGCATCAGTCAGCCTCATTTACCCTCCCCTGAACCCTTAGCAGTGGTGGCCAACCCCTGAACCTGGCCACACTTCCACCATAAAAATGAAAGAGGAGGGGGCAGTGGTCTTCTCCTTCAGAGATCATGCAAAATCCGCAACTCTCCCTGAGGGGTAGGAAGGGGGCTAGGCAGCAAGAGGAAGGGGGGGCCCTTTGGTACTGACCAGAGGCTCATAAAACCCCCAGGAATTAGTAACACCAGAGGGTACTGTCTTGACTCAGTGCCTGGCCACAGTCCTGACCTGCCTAGAGAAGGACCTGGCTGTTGCCCCCCTGGCCCAAGCAGGTGGAGGCAGGCCTCATTATCTCCCTGCTCCTAGGACAGCGTCCGTCCTGAGCCGTTTGCAGAGCTCAAATGAAAGGGCCCCCTGGCCCGCCACCTCTGCTCATTCCTGGCACAGATGGCAAAGCTCAGGCCCAAAGAAGCAGGATGCAGGGCCTTGTCCAAGGTCACAGAGGAACTGAGTGGCAAAAAGAAAAAGCCACTCTATGGTCCTTCATTTACCACGCTGGTGCATGGGGTGAGCTGTGAGGACTGGGGGTGCCTGTTCTCTCCCGTGGAGGGTCACCCACTCCTCGCCTACAGTGGTGGCCAGATGCCAGGAGCAGGGGAGCTCTTTAGTCATGCCTCACTTACACAAGCCCTCATCTGCCCACTCCAGCCCAGAAACAAATCCCAAGGCCTCAGTCTGCGGAAAACACTTTTGTCCCTTGCAACCTGAGCTGCCACTCTCAGGACTCTCTTTCTGAATCAGGAACTGACAGGTCGGTCTGGGTGGCAAAGGACACTTGTACACCTTCTCTCCCACTCTCCATCCCTCTTTCTGAGCTGAGGGCCTCAGAGGCCCCTGAGTCCCACCAGGGGACTGCTTGTCTCATAGTTTCCAATTTTTTTTTTTTTTTTTTTTGCCACAGAATGAACCGACACATTCAATGTTGCAACAGGCACCCGGAGTCCATTTCTAATATCTCTGCTGGTTTCCTGTGCGAGGTGGAGTTTGGGGGCCACAGCTGGTGATTCACTGTAATGGAATCAGCCTTGAGTCTGGAGTGAGGCAAATCCACCTCTGAAGCCCAGCTCTGTAACCCTCGGCCTCCGCAATCTTGGAGACGACACCTCCCCTATCTTGGCCTTTGTTTTCCCCCCTCGACTCCACCAACACTGGGATGACCCTCTCTGCATAACCAGCCTCACAGGGACTTTGTGGGAATCCAAGAAAGTCTCAGAAGCATCCTGAATGATAAACTGCTCTTCAAATGTAAGCAGCTATTACTGGTATTTTTCAGAGATTAAAAAAAACCCAAGACCCAAAGGCTTATTCTGGCCACAGACATCATAAGTTTGTTGATGGCAACACACAAAGTTACTGCTGAGATGAGACAGGGCTCAAGTCTGCCGGCTGTACAAGGATGTCTTTGGCACAAGGTCATGCACTCCTCCGCTCTCCATGGCAGTGACCCACACAGGAACAGAGTTTCTGAGTGACAGCCTAATCAAGCTGCTTTCCCTTTGAAACCTCAGGCTCCATCCCTGCAGAATGACTCTAGGAGCCCCTCTGGATCGGCCTGCTACAGAGTCTACAATTCCTGCTGTAAAGATCCTGGCATTCTGAGGGAGAGAGCCCCCTTTTTTCCCTGTGGCAGGGAGCTCAGGAACATGCATAAAGCACATAGTATCATAGGCCTGAGGGTATCACCTGTGTGCTCCGATCACCCTGCTTGAGACCCGCTCCCCTCTCCAGCTTCCTCGCAGGTCACTGAGCTCCTTGCCTTCTCATATCCTACAATATCCTTTCTCTTTCAAGCTCATAGCCTTTGTGCACGCTATTCCCTCTGCCTCGAACATTCTTCCCTCCAACTTTTGACTGATGGTCCTACATACTATATTTAAAGATCTCTTCCTTAGGGAGTCTGCCTCCCGAAACCTCCCCACCTGGGACCATTTATTTGTCGGTCCCCTCTTGTCTTCCCTTCCAAGGACCGATCACTATCAATAATGACACACAGGATGACCTCTGATCCATGGCTCTCTCCCTATTAGCGTGTATGCTCCAAGAGAGTAGGAAATCTGCCAGCCTTGCCCGCCATGCACAGGGTGTCTGGCAGTTCCCTGATACACAGTGCTCAAGAGACATTGTGGAATCTGTGTATCAATGCATGAGCGGCCAGAAAATTTAAAGTCAGAACTGCCGAAGAAGAGTACATTGAAGATGGGATCCCAATGAGGGCACATAATGGTTCCATGAAGCTATCTGACATGTTATCCTCCCAGTGGTCCCAAGGGTATGAGGCAGATGGGGCTACTAAGGCTCAGAGAGGTATGGCTATCAATTCTGGGTCACAGGGTGGGTTGGGCTGGGCCAGGATCAATGTCCCAGGCTCCTGACTCATTCTACTTAACAGTGTGCCCCTCTGTTGACCTCACAGGGAACACTGTCATGCTGGAATTCCTACCTGAGCTCTTCCTGAGAAAGAATGAAAGAGTCTCAGACAGACTGGCTGATTTCCCCTGGAGGAAACACACATGCGGTATCTACACACAGGAGGTATCTAAAAAATAACACAGCACTGTGGTCTCCTTTCCAGAAAGCTGAAAATTTAACTGGGCCAAAAAAATTTAGAGAATGCAAGGAGCAAAATAATTCAGAGAATGCAAGGATTCAAGAAAAGCAACCACACAATCAAGGGATGGAGAGACCAGGGGGTTTCCCTGAAACTTCCACGAGGTACAGGAGGATGAAACTGCATTGGAGGCAAATGGAATCATGGGCTCAAAGGCTGGAGGTGGAGATGAATGGGAGATGAGATTCAAGAGGAGTCAACCAGGGAACCCCTCCTTGTGGATCTTCATCTTAGAAAGAGAACTGGAGAACTCACACTTCTGGCCATGATGGAGTAACTGGTACAAGACTAGCCTCCTGCCATATTCAACTATAAAGTTGGACAAAGGTGGTGCAGAGCTGTGATTCAGGACAGAAAACATGATGTGAGCCCCATGGTCACTCTAGCTCTCTGCCTGGAGAGCTCCTCTGGACCAGGGCAGAGAAAGGTGGAGCCCAAACATCTCAGTGAACGAAGGAGACAGTGATCTGAGTTCAGGGCTTTTGAGGTGGCTAGAATTTGCATGGCAAATTAACAAAGAAGAGAGAATTGTGCAACAAAAAAGAACTCCAGAAATGTGCAGATGGGCCCCCGTGAAATCTGGCTGAGTACCAAACTGTATTTGTGCAGAGTGAGTCTCTGCAAAGCCTAGCAAAAAATAGCTAATGGGGGGTGGGGGTGGGGGCTGTGAAGTAAGTGAAGATTCAAAAGTCACACAAGAGTAGGAGATATTTTGGAGTTTCCCCCTGCCAGAGAGGAGAGACCTTGCTCAATACTTCAGGCATTCAGCTAAGAAATGGCCAGAAAGGCCACGCCTTAGAAGAGCTGCTCTAACCCCAGAATAAGAACTATTCTAGACCTGCCCTAACACAGCTTAAAAACCAGCTTTTGAAGTATTGAGTTGATTTGTAATTAACCACCTGCCACAACAAAACTCTTTTCAAAGGAAGACAAAATCAAATCAACAACACAGTATTCTCAGGATGCAGCATGGAAGAAACAATTATTTTCCAGGCAACACAGGAAAATGTGACCAGTAATCAAGAGAAAAACCAGTTAACAGAAACATACAGAAATGATAGGGAAGATGAAAATAATGAAGAGAAATAAAATTATAAAAGAAACCAAATGAAACTTAGATGAAAAATATGATAGCTGAAATAAAAGTTCACTTAATAGATTTTTCTAATAAAGCAGGTTAGACACCACAGAAGAGAAGATCAGTGAACTTGAAGATGGAGCAATAGAATCTATTCAAACTGAAGCACAGAGGGAAAACAAGGCTGAAAAAATGAACAGAGCTTCAGCTGATCTGTAAGCATTATTGATTATCAAACATCTATGTAATTAAAGTCTCAACAAGAGAGAAAAGAGAGATTAGGAAAGAAAAATATTTGAAGAAATACTGGCTGAGAATGTTCCAAATTTGATGAAAAATGTACATTCATGATCCAAGAAGCTCAATGAATCTCAAACAGGATAAACACAAATAATGAAATTGCTAAAAATTAGTAACCCCAGAAATACTTAAAAGCATCCAGAGAAAAAAGATACACTAAATATAGATGAATAACAATCAGAATGATCTCTGACTTTTCATCAGAAACAACTTAAGCTAGAAGACAAAGGAAAGATATTTTTAAACATTAAAAAAATTATCAGTCTAGAATTCCATATCCAGAAAAAAAATCCTTCAAAAAAAGATGTGAAATAAAAACATCTTCAGTTGAGAGAATCTTTCACCAATAGACCTACAATATAAGAAATATTAAAGGAAGTTCTTCAAGAATTAAAGAAAATGATGATAGATGGAATTCAGATGTACACAAAGGAAAGAAAAGCAAAGAAAATGGAAAATATGTAAGTAAATATAAAAGGCATTTTCTAATTTCTCTGTTACTTTAACAAATTACTATTAAAGCTGAAAGAGTAATTGTTGGGTTTATAATATATGTAGGCATAAATGTATGATAAAAATAGCACAAAGAACAGGAGGGCAGTAAATGGGAAGTATACCATTGTAAGGCTTTATATTATATGTAATGTGTTATGATACAAATTTATGGTGCTCTGTAACATATTAAACATGTATATTATAAATCATAGAGAAACCACTAAAGAAAAAGAGTTATGGCTAGAAAGCTAAGAGGCATTTTTAAAAAAATACTTGATTAATACTAAAGAAGGCATGAAAATAAGAAAAAAATGAACAAGAACAAATGGGACAAATAGAAAAAATACAAGATAGTAAACTTAAATCTAACCATATTAATATAGTATATTAAATGTAAATGAATTAAACATTTCAATTAAAAGGCAGGGATTACCAGGCTGGATAAAGAAAGGCATAAGAACCAATTATATACACATACTTCAAATACAAAGATAAAGGTAGATTAAAAGAAAATGATGAAAAGAGATATACTAATACTAGAGATACACAAATACTAATCCTAGGAAAGCTGTCATGGCTTACAGCAACCGACAAAGGAAATTTCAGGACAACAGGCATTACCAGAGATATGGAATGGCATTGCACTACTTTATAAAGGGTCAATTCATCAAGGTATAATGATGCTAACTTTGTGTACCTAATAACAAAGGTTCAAATTACATAAATCGAAGACTGACAAACCTAAAAGGGGAAACAGACAAATCCACCATTGGAGTTGAGAATTTTGATGCTTCTCTGTCAGAACTTGGTAAGACAAACTAATTTAAAAAAAAAATTAGGAAAGAGTATAGAGATGTGAACATTATCAACCAACTTAGCCTAACTGACACTACGAGATACATCTTTTTTTTTTTTTTTGTCAAGTGGACGTGAAACACACAGCAGAAGAGACCATAGGCTGGTCATAAAACTTATCTCAATAAATTTTAAAGATTGGAAAATGCAGAATATGTTCTCTGACCACAATGGAATTAAGTTAGAAGTCAATAACAACAAAAAATCTGGATAATTCCCAAATATTTGGAAATGGAATATATTTCTAAATAATCCTTCCTACAAAGAAAATTTCAGGCTCGATGGCTTAACTGTTGAATTGTATAGAATACTTATGTAAAATAATACCAATTCTATATAAACTCTTCAGAAAATTGAAGAGGAGGGAGTACTCTTCCCAATTCTATGAGGCCAGTATTACTCTGATACTCAATGAGACAAGAACATTACAAGAAAAGAAAATTGTACCGCTGGTTGGAAAGTAAAACGGCACAACTACTTTGGAAAACAATTTGGCTGTTGTTAAAAGTTAAACAACCATCTATCATATGATCCATCCATTCCATTCTTACGTATTTACCCAAGAGAAATAAATAATTTGTCCTCACAAAGGCTTGTACGCAAATGTTCATAACTGCCTTATTTATATTAGCTCCAGAACTCTAACCAGCAATACTCCAAATATCCACCCATAAGTGAACAAAGTGATTGTAGCATGTGTATCTGGAAATGGAATACTACTCATCATCAATTAAAAGAGAATGAACTACTGATACATGTAAGCATAGATGAATCTCAAAATAATTATGCAGAGTGAAAGAAGCCAGACCTCTCCCCTCAAAAATACATACTTAGATACTGCAAGATTCCATATATGTAAAATTCTAGGAAATGCAAACTAATTTACAGTAATAGGAAGCAGATTAGTGTTTGCCTTGGGATGGGGAAGTGGTAAGCAAATTACAAAAGGGCATGAGAAAATGTTTGGAGGGGATGGGCATGTTAATTAGATTGTGGTGACCGTTTCATGGGTGCATGCATAGGTCAAAACTTCTCAAACTGTACACTTTAAATAACAGGCACTTTATTGTATGACAATGTACTTCAATCAATATTTTCTTAAAAACTTTACCAGAAATATTCATTTTCTTAATTATGACCTTCGTTAACACACCACTGATTAAATATGGGGCATTCTGCTAATCCTAGGACTGTAGTTCCCTGCCCTTGAGGAGACAGTTTTGGGAATGATATCAAAAGCAAGTAAAATCCTGAGGAATTTTAGATAGAAGTGAGAGGAAAACATGTTCCTAAAAACAAATTACTGTATAAACTAACCTTGGATCTTTAAGTAATTTAGATGCCTATGCAAGAACTTGATTGTGGGGTTATTCCACAATGTATACACATGAAATAATCAAGTTATACACCTTAAATATATCCTATCAAAAAAAAAAAAAAAAACCAGAAGCTTCAAAGAAGGAAGCCATTTTATCTGGCAAAGAATAATCATCCCCAGGTTATAACTTTCTTCAGTTCATTTTACAGTTTGAATTTCTGATATGCTTAATGTGTTTTAATAAAGTATAGGAATGGTGAATTTTTTTAAGTCTATGTAATTCACCAGTACTAACAAAAGAGAATATAAGAATCCATAGAATCACCTCAAAAGATGGAGGAAAAAAACATGCAACATCAATTTATAAGAAAAACTTCTAATAAACTATAAGCCTGTGGTAACTAGATCAACTGATAAAGGGCATCTATAAAAAACTACTTTAGCTAACACAGTGCTTAACAATGAAAAACTGAACTCTGTGATTGGAAACATGGCAAAAATATTCACTGATTTCTTCTATTCAACATTGTACTGGAGAGACCTAATCAGAACAGTGAGGAAGAAAAAAAATAAAAAGAATACAGATTGCAAGGAAAGAAATAAAGCTGTCTTTATTTGTGGATGACATCAATATGTAAAAGAAAATCCTAAGAGAATCTACAAAAAATCTATTAGAACTAATAAGTAAATTTAGCAAATTTGCAATATACAAATTCAATACACAAAGATAGTTTTTTTATATGCAATAGCAATAGACAATTGGAAAATTAAAAGTCACAGTAGTGTCACAAACCATGAAACACTTGGAGATACGGAATGAAATATGTGCAAGACTTCTCTGAAAAGTACAAACTGCTGCTGAGAGAAACTAAACAAGCCCTAGATACGTGGGGAAATATACCATGTTCATGGATTGGGAGACCCAATATTATTGTAATGATAATTCTCCCCAAATCGATCTATAGATTCAATATAATCCCAAACAAACTCCAAGTCGCATTTTTTTGGCAGAAATTAGAGAAGACTCTAACATGAATACGGAAGAATAAAGTTCTTAGAATAGCCAAATAGTCTTGAAAAATAACAACATTAAAAAATTAAGAGTAGCTGATTTGAGACTTACTAGAAAGCTTTCAGTAAGTAAGATCATGTGGAATAGGCATAAAGATAAACAGACCAACAGCAGAGAAAAATACTTACACTTATACATTCAAATAACTTTCCACAAAAGTACCAGTGCAAAGGAATATGAAAAGATAATCCATTCAACACACGGTGTTGCAATAACCAGGTATCTGTATGGAATAAAATGAATCTCAACTCATACCTCACATCATTTGAAAAATTAACTTAATATATCATAGACTTAAATGAAAAAGCTAAAATTATAAGGCTTCTGAAAGATAATAAAAGAGGATATCTTTACCAGTATGAGGTAGGCAAGGATATCCTTGAGGTAGAACCCAGAAAGCACTAACTACAGAAAAAAATGACAACCTGGACTTCATCAAAATGAAAGACATCTGTTCATCAAATGATGCTGTATGAAAATCAACTGGCATGCCAGAGACTAGGAGAAAAATCCATAATACATATATCTGACAAAGAACCCAGGCCTACTGGAATATATAAAGAACTCCTACAACTTAATAATAAAAAGACAAATAGCCCAACCAAAAAAATGGGCAGAAGACTTAAACAGACAATTTCCAAAGTAAAATATGCAAGTGGCCAATAAGCAAATATAAAGATGTTCAACATCATTAGTCATCAAGAAAATACAAATTAACACCACAGTGAGATTCCACTATCCCCTCACTAGAATAGCTGGAATTAAACAGACCAATGTCATCAAATGTTGGCAAGAACATGGAGCAAGTGGAACTCCCAGGCACAGCTGGTAGGAGTGAAAGATGCTATGGTCATTTTGGAAAATGGTTTGTCACTTATTAAAAAGTTAAACATACTATTCCCCATGACCCAGTAATTCTACTCCTTGGTATTTATCCAAAGAAATGAACACATATGCCCACAAAATCCTCATATAAGCATTTTCATAGCAGCTTTATTTGTAATAGCCTGAAGCTGGAAACAACCCAAATTAACAGGTAAATGGCTAACAAATGGTATTTTCATACAATAGAACATTGCTCAGAAGTAAAAAAGCATGAACAACTGATACATACGATATGTTAAAATATGAATCTTAAAAACATTCTGCTGAGAAAGAAGTCAGACATAAAAGAACACAGATTCTATGACACTAATTCTAAGAAATTCTTCCACAGTGAGCCTATGTCCTTATAGGGACACTCACTAGACCCAGGGAATCAAGCCCTAGCCCTGGAAACCACCTGATGAAGCCCTCAAATCCATCTCTGCCTCCACAAGGAGTCCATTGGCACACAAATCTCTAGAACCAGACAGAGGCCACTGCAGGACCTATCTCTTGGTCAGCCTTGGA
The DNA here is from genome assembly GCF_001698545.2 of Rhinopithecus bieti. Lineage (NCBI taxonomy): Eukaryota > Metazoa > Chordata > Mammalia > Primates > Cercopithecidae > Rhinopithecus > Rhinopithecus bieti. Next base: position 1,943,763 of record NW_016806398.1, read on the forward strand.
TAAATAATTCTCTGTTGAATCCAGGCTAAACCTCTCATGCTGTATTTTAAACACAGATGACCCCTGAGTTCCCAGACTTCAGTGGGTAACAGAGAGATTCATTCAACAAGCAGATACAGAAAGAAAGAGAGTTCATAACAGAAAGCAAAAGAAAATGAGGAAGAGAGAAAGAAAAGTAGACAGCCCTTCAGGAGAGATGCACCAGGCTGTCAGGGTGGTGCATCTCTTAGGGGGCAAGAGACACACCCCTTTCTGCTGTACCATCTGACATGGGATGTAGGATAGCTTCATGGTTGAGTATGGGCTTAGAGCTTGCCTGCTGGAATTCAAAGCCAAGTTCCCCATCTTACTAACTCCATGGCCTTACTCAACTTGTCCCAGGAAGCACTGAAGATAGTCTCCAAAGGCTGAACCCAAGGTTATAGTCTGCCCTTGTAGCTAACACCTCACTGAAAGTGCATTCTGGGTAGCATCCAGTCTGGGCACCAGGCAGCAGGGCAGTTGCTGCTTCACTGGAGAACACAGACATGGCTGCCCTGTACCTGCTTATGGAAAGCTGGATCCCCAGAGGGGCGCAGGCCATGGTGTTCAAGCCCGACCATAGCCCTGCTGTCTGGGCATCAGCACCACAAGTGGGTCAACTGGACAGTCGGTGCCTACCCAGTGGAATCCTGCATCCTCTCTCCCCACACAAGATCTGGCTCTACGGTGGGTACTGAAAGACCCATACGGCCCACGCTGGGAGGTGGAATGAATTCTTCTAGTGGGGCCATAGCAGGTACCTCATGTCAGAGATGTCTATAATCCAGATCCTGGGCTCAAAAGACCTTAAAGAGCTTTCACAGATGGGAAACTGGAGCCCACAGAAGGAGAGCAACAGGCACAAGATCACAGAGCAGTGAGGGGCAAGCAGAGATGAGAATCTCAGCCCAGTGCTCGACTTTGGGACTGGAGTTCTCGCCCACGGGGAGACCCCTCAGCCCCTGCCACTCTGCCCAGAGGGGAGGAATTCCTGGGGAAGCTACCTGCACCACCCTTCAGGCTCTGAATACTTCTCCCTCCCTATCCAATACCCTTGGTATGCCAACAGCAGGGCTTCAGGAAGGACTCGGGCCTTCCCAGACTATAAGGGGCTTCAGCCCCCAGTGACCTTCTATAAACTCTCCTTCTCTGTTTGGACTTAAGTCTTCCCATCCACAGAATGGGGAGTGGTATCCCCACAGCTCTGCTGTGAGAAACAAAACCAGTAACACTCCCCAAAATGTTGCTAAACATCCAGCCCTTCTGCCCTGAGACTGCACAAGCCCCGCCCCCATCAGACTTTGGTTTCCGCACCTGTACATGAAGGGGAAGGGAGGCTGATGGGCCCCCTAGCTCATACACTCAGGGATCCAAGGATGGTGACCCCTCTAATATCCAGAAAAGGAGGTGGGAAATCAGCAAGGTAGGCTCATGGGCACCAGGAGGATAGAAGGCCAGGATGTCCCTGTGGGAAGGGCCCTTAGAGCTCTTTCCTTTCCTGGTCAGAGTGGGAGATGGTGGTCCAGGGTCGGGATGGGGCCTGCCCTGTGTCACAAGCAGGCCTGGGACTCAGCTGGGATTAACAGCCAGGGCTTGACTCCTAGCTCAGGGTTCCTGCCACCTCCTCAGCTTCCCACCATCAAGGCCAAGAGGGAGCTTTCCTGTCCAGTTAACCATGCCCCTAGCCTGGGCTCCTTCCTGCATCTGTTTAGACTGAAGCTGTATCACGGTGCACTGGCTTTGGGGGTAGAGATTCATAAATCTCATGATGTGGGGGCACCTAGAAGAGGGCCACAGCAGGACTTGGACAAGTGATGTCCACCCTCCTTACCCCAATTACATGGGCACAGGACTCTGAGTCTGCTGAGGGAGGGCTCGGACTCTGTTCTGGGTTAAGAGGGGGACTTCTCAGCTATGCCAGCCACTGTAGACAGGTGGCCCTAGGTCAGACTTAACACCTAAAGACTGACCCAGAACTGAGCTCACCTTGCTTTCACCATTTCCTAGCCAAATTCCAGAGGCCTGGCCAACGGTTGGCCCACCCTGTCCCCAGCCCCCCAATCCCCATCCCCACTGGGAGGAGGTACTCACTGATGGGGGCGTGTAAGGCCACATGCTCCTGGTAGGGAGTGTAGTACTTGTACTGTTTCCCGCAGAATTCACAGGTGTAATTGCCAGTTTCTGTCCAGGAAGGAAACGAAGGTGTAAGAATGGGCAACTGGCCCCCACCAAGAAGCATCAGCGTGCTCCCACCCCCCAAAAAACTCCTCCCCATTCTGGGACCATCAACTGGAATCAATTCTGACTCTAGAGTTAGAAGACCCCTATTCCAGTCCCAGCTCAGACATTTCGAGCTGGGTAACCTCGGGCAAGTCTCTTAACCTCTCTGTGCCTCAGTTTTCATATCTATAAAACGGAGGTCATAATAGGACCACCTTGTAGGATTGCTGTGAGGATTAAATTTAGATGGCAAGTGCTTAGAACAGTACCTGGCACATTGCTCCACCCCAGCCCCGGTGCTCAAGAAATGTGCTGACCTCCAACACCAACCTCTTCATCAGCCCCTCTACAAGCCCTGTCCTCTGCAGTGGCCACACCCAGGGTCCCCCTCATCTCCAGAACCTTCCCTACCCCCAAGCACCCCCCACCCACTGGCAGCAGGGGTCACTTCTTCCTCTCAAGTCCCACCCGACTTTTATCTTTACCTCTCTTTTGGCACTGCCTAACTTCTTTCTTCTTAAAATGTCTGATGTAATATTGTTCACTGGGGAAAATTATAAAATACTGATAAATACAAATACAAAATAAAACTAAAGAGAAATTTCAATCATCTGTAACTCCCAAAGAGCAGCATCTACTCCCTTGGGGGAGGGTGCCCTGGTTCCCACTCTTCATTCTGTTTCATCTGGGGTGTGCTTCTCTCACTGATACCACCTGTCTGGCTCCTGTGAGCCCTGAATTAGCCAGTCCTGATCAATATCCTCTTTGTAATCTGGTGTATTCAATCGACATTACTTTGTGGACATCTTGCCGAATCAATAAATATTGATCTCTACTGTATTTATTGGCTGCATGGTTCCCCCTGGACTTTGGAATTTGCTGAGCCAGTCCTGTATACCAAGGGACATTGCGATTGTTTCAAAATTTTTTTCCCTATTAAAAAAAAATGTTGTGACTCACGTTTTTGTAGAAAATTTTCCACATTTACCCATTAATTTTACACATTATCACAAAATAAAGGCTATTCCATATAATCTTTGCACATTATTTCCTGGGGAAAAATTCAAGAGAGGGAAAGGGTATGTATTTTTAAGGCCTTTGATAACCATAGCACCATCATCCCAATCAGAAAGGTGTGAAAATGACCGTTTATGCCCACTACAGCCAGCATTAAGTATTATCATCTTCTTAAATTCTGCCTATCTGATGAGAAGAACTATATTACACTGCTGATTTTATTTTCCATTTCTTTGATTTCTAAGGAAATTGATTTATTTTTCATGTTTAATTAACTATCGTTTTTCTTTTGTGAGTTTCCTTTTGTGTTTACAGCCAGCATTTCTACAGGTATATTGACATTTATGAAATCACTAAACTCTTTGTAGATTAAGGATATCAACATTTTGTTATACATGTTAAAATTAATTTTTTCTTAATTGGTCTATTAGTCTGTTTATAGTTTTCTCTCCCGCTATAGAATTTTAGTAGTTAAATACTTTTGTAACTGATTCATAAACATTGGAAATAGTAAGTTATTTGCTCTTTGCAGGATTCACAGTTATTAGATCAACTGTATTAAACACATTATTTAAATTCTATACAACCTTATTTGTCTACTTGCTCTGTCAAGGACTAAATATTGTGATAAATCTTTCCACTTCACTGTATTTCTAAATTTATTTTGTATATTTGGAAACAATGTTGTTTGATACCTAAAGGTTCATGGGATCAAAATCTTCACTGTGAACTGTATTTAGTAACATAAAACTATTTCCAACACAGTGCTTCTCAAAGTGCGGTCCCTGGACCAGCAACATCAGTATCACCTGGGAACCCGTTAGAAATGCAAATTCTTAGGAATCACCTAAGACCTACTGAAAAAAAAAAGTTATAGGTGTTGGGTCCAGCAATCCGTGTTTTAACAAGCCCTCCAGAAAATTCTGATGCATGGGAAAATTTAAGAACTCACGCTGTAACATTTAATTATTCCATTTTATTAGTTTGTGTGGCATAATTTGATAATTAATTTGTCAGATCCTGATTTCTATTTGTTTACATGTACGTAAAGACATGTCCCAACATTTTCTCGTACTGTCATTCATTAAACAGATACTGTGTTAAGTGCTGGCACAAAATGCTAAGCAAAACAGGCAAAGTTCCTGCCTTCAAGGAGTTTGCAGTCTAACAAAAGGAGATAAAAAAAATCAAAGAGTCACTCAAATTTAAAACTCCATCCACAGTAAGTGCTCTCAAGCAGACATATGCAGTGGTATAAAAATCCATGATAGGGAATTTAATCTAGTTCTGGAAGTAGGAAAGAGAAGCTCAAGTGCAGAGTAAAGATAAGGAATTAACCTTGTCTCTAATGTCTCTAATAAACCATTAACAATTGGATTATTTTAAATCAACCTGACAAGTTTTGCCTTCTAATAAAGGAGATTATGCCATTTGCTTTTATTGCTATAATTGATTTGGTTTTACAATCATGCTCCACCCTTTCTGATTGCTGCCTTAATTCCCAGTTGTTTTATATATGAACTCTTTATTTTTCCATTATTCTCCGATATTCCATTAATTTCCAAGACTGTCTATTGTTTTAGACAATTAGTATATATTTCTCTAATTGTTAATAGTCAAGTGGGAAATGACACTTTTCAGTCTATCACCACTGAGAAAGGTAGTTTAACCCAGTGTTTCTCAAACTTTCGCACATCAAAGAATCATCTAGAAAGACTGTTACAACACAGATTGCTGGGTTCCACCCCAAAAATTTTGATCCTGTAGGTCTGGAGTAGGCCCTAAGAATATACACTAGTACCATTCAATAACTTCCAGGAATGCTGTTTGCTGGTTGGAGTCACACTATTGACAGGAAGGCTGTATACGCTACTTACTGTAGCCCTCACAATTCCTCTTCTATAAAAAAATAAAAAAAAAACCCATCTTAAATATTTTAGAATAATCTGCCTTCTGCAATTGTATAACCGGATTTGGAACATTTTAAACTAACTTCTAGTTTATCTTGTTTTACTACTCACAGTTCCTCTTATACTATGAATTTCTCACAATTGAGTCTTTAAATGTACTCTATAACTTAGTTCATCAGAGTATATCTTCAAATAATTTTGTGAAGATGGGTACATAGAAAAAAAAAGTATGTTTTTAAGCCCTTGCTTTTCTCTTTACACACAAACCACAGTTTGTCTAGATATAAAATTCTTAGATTACAACCTTTTCCCTTCAAATCTGATCCATTATCTTCTAAGATTTAGTATTGCAGAGAAGTCTGAGTCAAGTCCACCTTGAATTCATGTATAGGTAACTTGCTTTTTTATGCCTGAAAGCTTATATAGGTTTTTTTTTTTTTCCCCTTTATAGTTTTAAAAAGTCACTGAGATCTATGTAGGTACAGGTCTCTTTATACTGAATCTATCTGATGCATGATGAGCCTATTAAATCTGCATATACAGGTCTTCCTTTAGCTGAGCAAATTTTTCTTCCATTAGATCTTAGGAGCACTGTTTCTGGCCACTGGTACTATAACATCAATTATCTGAAACTGGCTCCCTGTTCTCCCTGCTTATCATATTTTCCTCTCATTATCTTCATCTGTTCAAGTTCATCCTTCACATCACTAATTCCAATTTTGCAGATAAACTCAGCTCTTTACTTCATAGAATGTAGTTTTTAATTCTGTTATTACATTTTCTGCTTCCCTGAAATCCTTCCTCGTCTTACTCCTCTCTCTTTGCCTTCTTATTCTGTTGCTTTTTCACCATACAACTCCGGCTCCTTTTTCACAGGGGTCATGCTATGGACCGAACTGTGCCCTCATCCTCAAATTCATACATGGAAACTCTAACTCCTAATATGATAGCATGTAGAGATGGGGCCTTTGGGAGGTAAGCAGGGTTAGATGAGGTCATAAGGGTAGGGTCCTCACCATGGGATTAGTGCCCTTATTAGAAGACAGGACAGAAAGCTTGCTCTCTCTCTCTTTCACCATCATGTCCAGACATATGGTGGCCATCTGCAAGCCAGGAGGAGAGCCCTCAACAGAAGCCTGCCATGCTGGCACCTTGATCTCAGGCTTTCCAGCTTCCAGAACTGTAAGAGATAAATTGTTCAGACCACCCAGTCCACAATATTTTGTTGTGGCAGCCTAAGTGGACTTGTAAGACAGGTCACATTTTCTTATAAGAGATGAAGGTTGTCAAACAGAATGGTCTTCTAGATTTTGTGGTAGATCATTTTCAGAGGTGTGCTCTTCTCTGAGTCTCTTAAATTCTCTTTTTCTTGTTATATGGAATTTACATAGTTCTCTCATTTTAACTATTCAAGTGACTCTTCCTTATTCAGGCATAAAAATCAAGTAACCCATACATGACTCCAGACTTACTCTGTTTCAACAGACCACACAAATGAGTTTTCCTTGATTCTCCCTCTGTCCATTATCATGGAAGTAATTCTTGGATCTGCAGACGAAGAGCAAGTTAAACCCACAAGGCTTCTTGGACCAACTCTCCCTTTTCTAGCAGGATTCTCTGCTCTGTCATTGCCTGGGCTTCTTCCAACCTAAGTACCTAATTCTCTAATGTGCTCAGCTGATGCTGATGTGAAAGGTGTACTTCCCAGCACTCACTCCTGCCGGGGTGTTTCTTCTTCCTCTGACTACAGAGCTTTACTCAGGCAATCAGTCCCTTCAGAATACGTGGTGCCTCTACTGGCTAATCATTTTTAGCGTTCTGTGGCATTGGCCTGCTTATACGTAGCAGAAGCCGAAGAAGCAACATTTTTGTCTCACCAGGCAGCTCCTGAGTGGCAGCAAGGGATGGTCTCACACCACGCCAGCAATCTCAGCTCCATTCAGTCCAGCTGGGAGCACACTGGCAGCCAGACCTAGTCTGATATTCTCAATGCAGTTCTACACTCCTAATAATTTGTGGTAATTCCTCCCAGGTCCTTGCATTGGCTGTCCGTCAGACTTAGTTACAGATACAGAGAACACGCTTCATCTTGTTCTGCATCTTCCTGGGTAATTAACAGGTACCACTTATTTAATGCTTTGCACGCATGTGTAAGGACTAAGCTAATTCTTTTACAAATATAATCTCATCTAAGCCCCATGACAATCCTGAAAGGTGAGTTTTATTGTCATCAGCCCATTTAGAGGTAGAGAAACTATGGATTAGACAGATTAGAAAACTGGCAGGACATCATGCAGCTGTTAAGGGTCGAGCTGGGAGTCCTGTTTGGGTTGGCTCTAAAACTCTTGCCCTTGACTCTTTCTTAGTAACATGTCTCACTTACTACACCTTGGATATGAGCCAGGTGCTCGGCGAGACATTCTGTGTGTGTGCTCCAACAGCACTGAAAAATTCAGAGATGTGCTTGTTCCCAACTTATGGGATGCTCACAAGGGGTAAGGAGCTAGTAAGCTGGTGACGACAGCATTCTAACCCAGGCCTGTCTGATTTCAAAGCCCATTTTCCTAAGGATAATGATACGGTTGGAAGAGCAGCAGTACACTGGGACCACTGCCAGATCCTGCATAGATACTGAACGGGGAGGTCACAGATCCTCTGTTCCTGTCCTATATCTGTCTATGAATGTCTCTCCCACCAGACTACGAATTCTTTTGAATTCTTTTTTGAGATGGGAGTCTTGCTCTGTCACCAGGCTGGAGTACAGTGGTGCGATCTTGGCTCACTGCAAGCTCTACCTCCTGGGCTCAAGCGATTCTCCTGCCTCAGCCTCCTGAGTAGCTGGAACTACAGGCGCCCGCCACCATGCCCGGCTAATTTTTTGTATTTTAGTAGAGACGGGGTTTCACCATGTTGGCCAGGATGGTCTCCATCTCCTGACCTTGTCATTCACCCGCCTTGGCCTCCCAAATTGCTGGGATTACAGGTGAGAGCCACCGCGCCCAGCGTGAATTCTTTGAATGCTGCAAATATGCCTGATTCACTTTTGTGTTTCCCCTGCAGGGTCTAACTTCCTGTATTTGAGCGCTAAGGGTTTCATCATATGCTTTTTTTTTTTTTTTTTTGAGACGGAGTCTCACTCTGTCACCCAGGCTGGAGTGCAGTGGTGTGATCTCGGTTCAATGCAACCTCTGCCTCCGGGTTCACGTGATTCTCTTGCCTCAGCATCCCAAGTAGCTGGGGCTATAGGCATGCATAACCACGCCTGGCTAATTTTAGTAGTGATGGGGTTTTGCCATATTGGCCAGGCTGGTCTTGAACTCCCAACCTCAGGTGATCTGCCCATCTCGGCCTTCCAAAGTGCTGGGACTACAGGTGTGAGCCACCGCGCCCGGCCATATTCTTCATCTTTAAGATGATTTTTATGCTCCTGTTTATCGAGTGTTTACTATGCATGTGACAAGCACTGTGCTAACCACTTTATAGACATGATCTCATCTTCAGTTTCCCGAACGCTTTCAGAAGAGTTAAGAAGAAAGCAAAGAATCATCCCATGACCACATGGACAAGGGATGAGGAAGAAAAGCATTTGGGGAAGGGGAGAGGACACACCCAACCCCTTCCAAGAGCTGGGATCAAGTTCTGCCCGAGGAACGTATCCAACTTAAGTGTTTCAGCTCCTCTGATTTTCCTTCACTCAGATATCCTCATCTGCTCGTTCTGATTTTGTGTATATTTTTACAAGCTGCCTTAGATCCTTACAGGAAGGAAGCAGAGACCATAAAGGTCTCTTCTTGCTGGGTAGTAAGTGAGGTACAGAAAACAAAGAGATAAATAGCAGGTATGGCAATTCCTGAACGGCTGGAAAGGACAAGTTTCACTCACTTGTGGTCCCCCAGCACCTGCCCTAGGCTGGCCACCCAGCCCCTCCCAATCCACCTTCCTCCCAGCAGCAAAACCAGGCTTCCTAAAATGCAAATCGGATCAAGTCCCTTCTCCACTTAGTAAACTCTCTGGCTCATTCACCTGGGGATGCTGCCTGCTAGCATTCAAGGCTCTGTAAGACCTGAAGCCATCATCGATTTCTGGGACCAGCAGGGCTCTCCTGCCTTCACATGGGATGCCGGGACTCATCTCCTACCCTCATCCCCACCCGAAAGCTTCCAGCATTCCCTCAGGTCTCCCACAACTCCCTGCAAGCTGTGTTGTAACTGTTCAATGATCTGCTGTCCCCACCCCCAAAGCCCCATCTGAACTACCCAAGGGCAGGACTACACATGTCCTGCACCCTGCTCTGTGCCCACAACACTCAATACAAGTTTATCGAAAACAGGCCAGACATGTGTGTGGCTCCTGCCTTCAGGGGGTGTCCTGGGACAGAGACAGAGTATCTACCTGTGGTTGCCCTGGACAGCTCATTCACTGAGAGGCCCCTTCAGGTGACTATGATGTGTTATTTTCCGAGCACCTACTATGTACCAGGCACTGTGCTAACAAGTGGTTCACATCCAGGATCTCATTTAATCCCCCAACAAACCTGTGGGGAAATGTCATCCTCACTCCACGCGTGGGGAGGCTGAGGTTCAGGATGGCTAACAGACCGTGAGGACACCAAGCCTGTAAGCAGTAGCGCCAGGACTCCGTCCCATCCTGGCTGCCTTCACTGCTCTGATCTTGACCCTGTGCTGCCCTGCGGCTCCTCGAAAGCTCCAGTCCTAACACTGACTGGCCCAACTGACACGTGGGCACCATTGCTGCCGTTAAGTGATGCCACGCACTGCTACCCCTGCCCTAGCAGTGAGACTGAGCCCTGCTTCCCTTGGCCAGCCCCCACCCAGCCCTTGTGCCCAGAGGGAATCCCGCATACTTGGCCCGATTTTCTGGAATGGCTCCGGGGGCTCCTCCTTCACTTCGTCAGTGGCCACAACACCTTGGTCGAAGGGGTCTGTGGGAGAACATATGGCTCTCAGCACCCTGGTCCCCCAGGTCTCAGGAGCCCAGCCAGGGACAGAGGAGGTGATGAGCAGCCCCAAGGACTTACCTGCCCGGTTCTCGGGGGCCCCTTCCACACTAAATACTGCGCCCGGGCGGAAGGCAGCAGCCGCAGAAGGAAAGAAGCAAACAGGAGCCCTGTTAGTCCCTGCCCAGAGCAGCCTCTGCTGCCGCTCCCAGCCCCTATCCCCATGGGTTTGCCTTGGGGCCCAGGAGGGCTGCCCTGGCCACTGTGGAAGCCCCCCAAAACCAGGACAACACGAGGATACATCCCAACCAGGACACAGCCTGGGCCTCAATCCCTCGTCCTCACTGGGATGGACATCCACCCATGGTGCAGGCAGACAGTTTGCCTGGATCTGTTTCTGATTGCCAGCATGGCTTCAAGGGGCCAGGGCAGGAGAAAAGAGGAAGAGATCAGGAGGAGAGAGAAAGAGGAGGTGAGAAAAGGGACGGGCCAGTAGTAACAGGTGGTGGGCCTGGTTGTCACAGCTTGAGATGGGCTGAGGGTGTGGGGCTAGACAGGGAACCCCCAAGGCCCTTCCAAGGTCTAAGGCCCTCTTTCTAGGATTTTAAGACTCAAAATGTGTTAACTGTATTGTTCTAATTTCTAATTGTATAATCTAAGATGCTAAAAGGCCATCATTCGTTTTTTAAAACCGGTTTAATTTCATCAGAACATAAAAATGCTCAATATGAAACTATAAAATGACTCGATATGAAATTCCAATATTCGACTAATTTTGACCTATAAAAATGGCAATTTCACTTGGGTTAACCTAAATAGAAGTCATGTGGAATATGATGGTGACGTTCCCGCCCCAGAATCCTCCAGGGCTGGTCATCCCCCTCATGGTTCTGAGTACTGCCTGGCCTTTTTCTGGGTAAGAGGGAGGAGGGAGGTGGGGAGGGCTGGAGGCTGGTGTCTCTGCGGAAGGGCACTTCTTGGCATGACCCCAGCGAGTGAGGGGCCTGACTCACCATCCACTGCGTGCAGGTCTCGGTGCTCTTGGAAACAGCTGTAGTATTTGTACTTCTTCCCGCAGATGTCACACGTGTACCTGAAATTGTCTGCATGGGATGAAAACATACACCTGGTTGGTTACCAGGGCTTCAGTCATGTGGGGTGGGATTTTTCTGGCCAGATCATCTCAGAAACCAAAGATGAAACTAGCCCAGTCTGGCCCCAACTGAATGACCCCATGGAGAATCAGTTCCTGAGCCAGTCTGTACACCTTGGCACTGCCCAAATCTTCTGGACCACGGAAGGGCATGGCACCGCCTACCCTCTGGAACACCCAGCTTCTCCTCTCCGATATGCAGGAGGATGAAGCTCCTGCCTCAGTGCTGGCCCCACCCTCCACCCCAAGCCAGCCCTGTATTGCCTCCTGGGTCCACAGGATGTAGGCTCGGGTGTCAGGGGTCCTCTGTGGAGATCCAGACCACACAAGGTGACTGGGAGCCCAGAAGTGACTCCAAAACCAACCCCCAAACCTGCCCTAGGTGAGCTGAGTTCCTTGGGGCCTGGTTCCTAAATGGTCTGGCACACTCTTTGCAGAAGCTCTGTGAGAATAACAATCACTGCAGCGCCCATGCCCAGGTGGTACAGCAACCAGGGCAGCAGGCCAGGCTCTTCCCCTCCATCTCCTCCGTTCTTGCCACAGAGGGAGGAAGCAGTCTCTCATTTTACACACGAGGAAACTGAGGATCAGAAGGGACATGCCCCAAGGGCACTGCCGGGAGGGCCTGTGATGAGCAGCCTTGGGGACAGCACCCAGGGCTCCTTGCCTCTTGATCCTCATGCCCTACATCACCCCTTCCCTGTGAGTCTGGGCTAGACCTGGTAACTGACTTCTAATGAACAGAATGCAGTGAAACTGACTGCATATCCCTTCTGAGGGTAGCTTACAAAAGACTGAGACTTCTGTTTCAAGCATACCTTCTCTCTCTGGCTCACACCTGCTGGCCTCTGGGTTGTGAGCTGCCATAAGAGGATGAAGTGAGGGGTGAGGGCCAGCTGGTCAGGGAGGCTGGGTAGAGACAAGCAAGTGGACAGGTGGCAGCAGATGGTGGGCAGCATGAGAGAGATCCCATGAGAGACCCAGGTGACCAGGAGCTGAGGGCAGCCTCTGGTGAACAGCCAGTGAGGCCCTCAGTCTAAGGGCCTGGGAAGGACAGAACCCTAGCAGGGTTGTTAACCCTGCTAACAACCACGCGAGGGAGTTTAAAAGCAGCTCTTTCTCCAGTCAAGCCTTGAGATGAGACCACAGCCCTGGCCAAGTCCTTGCCTGCAGCCAGGAAAAGACCCAGCGCCAGAGGACCCAGCAAAGCCATATCCAAATTCTTGACCCTAGAAACTGAGGGATAATCAAAGCTTGTTGTTTCCAGTCATTAAGTTTTAAGGACATCTGTTACACAGCAATAGATAACTAACATGGGGTCAGAGTTTGGATGATCCCCCGGGTCTACCCAACATCTGAAGTTGGACACAAGACATGACCCCCTCCACAACGGCACACTCTAAAGTTTGCACTGGCACGGACCTCACGTGTGTGTTCCTTGGGCTGATGCAGGGAGGGCCTATCAATCCCACCTCCCCAGGCACAGGGAGGCTTGGTGGTATGCTCAAGGCTGCCCAGTGGCGGTGGTGGACGGGGGAGGGAGAGCTAGGCTTCAAACATTCACTAACTCCAAGCTAAGGCTGAGTCAGGGCAAGTGGCCCTTCTCTGTCTGAATAAGCCGCAAATCAGTACTGGGCTCGGGGAACTCTCTCCTGGTCCCTCTCCTGTCCCCCAGAACCCAAATACAGGATCTGATGCTTGCCAAATGTGACCTAATACTGTCACAAATACCTATGTGACAGTAGCATGAGGGGCTAATCTTTTATTCCTTAGTGGACAGATGGGTGAGTGAACATGTCTTTATGCTTCTATGTATGACTGTACTATTTTCCTAATAAATAAGTGAAAAGTCCTAGAACTGTTAAGAGAACGTGTGAGACCTCATTTCTAGGCCTGCCTCCACTACTCACAAGCTGTATGGCTCCCCCTCTCTGGGACTTAGTGTCCTCATCTGCAGAATGGGTGGGCTGGACTCAATATTCTCATTTGGGCCCTTTTGGCTCCATGACTCCACGACCAGGCTCCTGCAAAGCAGAGGCCAGGCATTCTAAGCAGGAGCTGCCAGTCTGGGTCAGGGCAGGGCTGCAGGACTGAGAATAAAACAGTGCGCAATGGCCACGGGGAGGAAACTCCACAGGGAGGAAGGGAAAAGTGATGGAGGGACTAAAAATACCCCTGCTATAGAACCCTCAGCAGCCAGCAAGCCTGCGGACAATGGAAGCCAGACGGAACACAACAGATCATTGAGGGGCTGCTGGAGAAGCCAGGGGCCCAGAATAGCTGAGGAAGGAAAGATAAATAGGGAAGTTCTTTAAATGTGTGGCTGACCGCAGTCAGTCCATGGGAGCCGGAAAAGAATGGAGCTATTGAGGGAGACGGGAGCCAAGGGCCAGGCTGGGGCTGGGGCTGGGACTGGGGCTGGGGCAGGATAGGCGGGGCTGGAGGAGGAGGGCCCAGCTCCCACCTCCTCCCAGCTGGGGTCCTGTGGCAGGTGTCTAGCCAACCTGGACCTCAGATTCCTCTCCGGAACATGCCGGCTTCTCCTTTGGCACAAGAATCCAAATGGAGTGGATGGGAACGTGCCTTAGAAGAAATGCTGTTGGGACCCAGGCCAGTTAAAATCCTTTTTCAGCCATCGGCACCTCTTCAAACTGCTCTGGTTTGGGGGTTTGTTGGGCAGGGGGTGGTAATGTTTATTTATTATGTTAAAAATCTTTTTTTATGATGGTGTGGTGTAACAAATCCATAAAACGGGGATTGGCACGCAACAGTCTGTGGGCCAAATCCTGCCCACCATCTGTTTTGGTAAGGAATTCATTTACATATTATCTCTGTTCCTGGCACATTCCCACTACAAGGGCAGGGCTGAACACTTGTGACGGAGACGTCTGGCCTATGAAGTCTAAAATACTTACCATCTGGTCGTCTACAGAAAAATGTTGCTAACCCCGGGTGTAGAAAAGTGTACAAACGCTAAGTGTACAGCTTGTCCAATTTCCACAAACCGAAACCACCCATGTAACCGACACCCAGCTCAAAAAACAGAACCCAGAAGCCCCTTCCCCAGGGGAACCGCTCTTCTGACTTCTACCGGCAATAGTCAGTTTTAGCTGCTTTTGCCCTTTCTCTACGCACAATCTTAGAGGATGAACCCTGTTTATGCCTGGCCTCTTTTGCTCACCATTGTTTGTGCGTCATCCATGTTGCTGTGTATAGCTATAAATTGTTCATTCTCACTACTGTACAGTAGTCTTCTGTGTCACTAGACTTATCCATTCAATGAGCACTGGGCATTTGGGGGTTTCTAGTTTGTTAGGAATAGTGTGCTAAGAACATTCTAGTTAGCATACAGCAGATATGCACACATTTCTGTTGGCAACATACCTACAGGTGGAACTGTGACTTCTGAAGCTTCGTATTATTGGGTGGGGAGACTCCATCCTAGTCTACACCAGCCCGGCTGCTCGCTTACCAGGTGCTTGGGGTCTAGAACTGGAGAAATGGCAAGCAGGGCCTGTGAGCAGCAGTGCTGTTGCAGATGTTAAAGCCCTGTGCCACCCCAGGTGCTGGGATATGGCACCCCAGGGCAAATCACCAATAAGCAATTAGTGCCCCTGGCTGTGGGGGCTCAGGAGAAAACTCTCCAAAGCAGTGTTTCCCAAAAGTCAGCTACAAAGCCCCAGAGTCACGGGTGAGAGTCAAAAGAACACAAGAAACTGCATATCCTGGGCATCCATGGGAGAGGCACGGCTGTGTCTGTCAATGAAGAGCTGGAAATGTCCACAAGAAAGAAACCTGCTCACCTTAGTGAAACTCAAGGTCTCCCAAAGTTACTCGGCTGGAGAAATTGTCACGGACAGAACACCAGTAACCTTCCCAGAATGAGCTTGCCACGGAGTACGCTTTGGGAAGGGCTGCTCTGAGGCACTGTGTTGTGGTTTTGTAAGGATGGGCTGGCCCCAAAGCTTGGACCCCAGCACTGTGTCTCTCAGAGGCCACCTGGAACAGTTCTGGGGGAGGGAACGAGCAGCTCCTCTTTGTCCCACCCCAAGCCCTCGCCCCTCAGCAGCCCATGGGAGGAAAAAGTACTCACTGCTTTGGGAGGCTCCCTCCCCTGAGGTGGCTTCAGTGTCTGCAAAGAGAGAGAGAGAGAGGGGGAGGGGGGTGAGGCTACCGGGCCAATGATAGGGCCAGCACCAAACACAAGAGAGAACATGGAAGCCACAAGGACGAGCTCACAGTCCCGCCCCGGGCCCCTGATGTCAGCCTCTCCTCCCTGTCTGCCAGGCTCTGGGGGAAACAGATGCCATCCCTCCTGTCTCCAACTCCCAAGCTTGTCATGAGGAACACATGCACTGACCCCAGCACGTGCCCTGTGGGAGCCACTGACACCGAGCAGTGATGAGATGTCCTGGGAGGTGTGACGCCCGTGGGGAGCAGGGGGAGCCCTGGGGTGCAGGCCTAGTGTGTCCTGTGGAGTCTCCCTTCTTCTGCCTGGCACCCTGTCCTACTGATGAAAGCGGGAGGAGAATGGGAAAGGCTGGAGTTGTCAGGGCCTCTGGGGTCACCCACGAGGGGCCCAAGTGGGAAACAGACAGATAGTGGGAGGGGCGGCCCCTGGGCTCTGCCCCAGGGATACTCCTCTCACCTCGGTGTGCCCGCACGTGGGTCTGGAAGCAGTTGTAATACTTGTACTTCTTGCCACAGATTCCACATTCATAAGACCCTGGAAAACAGAAGAGGAAAGGACTGGTCACCCAACCTCTGTGACCACAAGGTCCCAGGACCCACAGGCGATGCCTACAAGTGTGGCTAACTCTCTGTCCCAGGGGCAGAGATGGTTGGTCCCTGGCAAGGAGGCAGCACCGAGCTAGGAGTCAGTAGGCCTGGGTCTAGATCCAGGTTTGCCTCCCACTCTCTTGGGAAAGGCACCCCACCATCTCTGGGCCTCAGTTTCCAAATCTGTAAGATGGAGAAGGTAACTTCTTCAGCTAATTCTCAGCCCTACACCTTGAGGAGAAAAAGGAGATGAACGTAAAAGTGCTCTGAAAGGAATACATTGCATCCACACAAGGAAATCATCACTTCATTGCATTACTGTAATTTCCAGCGACCCCTTTTCCTTGCCAGAATGGGATACAGATTAAGACAGACTGAATCAGACACACCTGGGTCCCTGTCCCTGTTCTGTCACTTACCAGCAGCATGACCTTGGTAATTTCCTTAGGTGCATGCAGCCTCGGTCTGCTGATCTGCAGAATGGGACCACATGTACCTATCTCGTAGGGTGGCCCTTTACTCCCTGTAGGAAGTGCCCAGCCCTGCTATAGACATGCTCGGCAAGGAGAGGATCCCCCAACATCCGCTGAGGGGTTGCCTTGTTCCCTCAGACACACAGAGACCAACACGGTGTAAATGCCTGCCTCTAACCCCCACAGCCCCTTGCCAGGCCCTTCTCCCAGAAGCAGGGAGGCTGAACTGGCTGAGCTCCTAGTGGGCACTGCAGAGAGGTTAAAAGATGAGCCTGCCCAGGTAAAGGCCAGAGCAAAGGCCCATGGCAGGAAGCCAAGAAGAGCCCCTCAGATCCAGCCTGGCAGGGACCCCAGGGGCAGAGACCCTGCCTGCTCCCCCTCCTAAATCAGCCCTCATGAAGGCCTGATGCCACCTGGGCCCAGGCCTTGCTCTTCCTAACAGAACAGCCGGGATTGTGGACAAATGCAGAGGCCCTGGCCCACTCCAGGCTTAGCAATCTAGAGTGGCTGGGGTGGGGACTTGCCTATTCCAAGGTCCCCAGGAAATTCTGGTACCCAGCATCTGGGGATGGGAGAGGCAGACCTGGGATAAGAGTCTTAACTCTGCCATTTACTGGCTGGGCCTCAATTTCCTCCTGGGAAAAATGTGGATGATTCAAGCGTGTTGGTGTGAAGACTGAGTTTGCATGAACAGTGTTCCCAGCACAAGACCAGACCCTCCCCATGAAGGTGAAGATCATTAACTCCTACTCCCTTAGTCTTGCCTGGAAGCAGAGGCCCATTTCCTGGGTGTGTACCCGAGGCACAAGGTGAAGGCAGAAGAGCACTGGATGTGGAGTCTGAAGCCTAGTTCAGCTCTGTTATCCCTTAGCTCAGGGGGGGTCCAACCTTTTGGTTTCCCTGGGTCACACCAGAAGAAGAATTGTCTTGGGGCACACATAAAATACATTAACACAAACGATGGCTGATGAGCAAAAAAAAAAAAAAAAAAAAAAAAA
>NW_016806398.1:1961592-2006923 GCF_001698545.2 Rhinopithecus bieti
AAAAAAAAAAAAAAAAAAAAAAAAAAAACACAAATCACAAATCACAAAAAAAACTCATAAAAGTTTTAAGAAAATTTACAACTCTGTGTTGGGCCGCATTCAAAGCCATCCTGGGCCACATGCGGTCACGGGCCGTGGGTTGTACAAGCTTGCCTTCTGTTCGATCTCGGACACATCCCTTTACCTGTCTGAGCCTCTGTTTCCCCACCTGCAACACCGGACTCCGATTCCTACAATTCATGACTGAGGTCCGTATCAACGAGGTTCATCGTGTGAACCGGCTGGCACACCACAGGTACTGAGGAACAGGAGCCGGTGCCACGGGTACTACTGTGGGTCACTCCAGGGGCCGCTGTCATCCCAACGCCAGCGTGGGATTTAGTAGTCTGTTATTTAGTGGTTTGTATGTGTATTACCCTTGTCACGCAGGGAAAAATACAATCACATGGAGGGCAAAGATCAGATTGCATATTTCTTTGTATTTAGCCCTGTGATTGGCACACAGCGAGGGCTCCATAAATCCATGGTGTCTTGCTGTTGTACTCATCTGTCACTGAGTAATAATGCCTCCAACTCTCTTCCTGCTGCCTCCACCCACTCTTTAGCAGTTTCTGCCAATTCCCTTTCAACCAGTGAAGAATTTACGAGTGCCTGCAACGTGCCGGGCACTGAGGCCCCAGCAATGAGCAAGGTGTGCTCCCTGTCCTCTCTCTAATAGGGAGCAGACAGGCCAGCTGGCACAGGGACAATGCAGGATGATGGCGTTAGGGCAGCAAGTGCAGGGCCTGGGGGCACAGAGGCAGGACCCTAGCCTAACTGCAGTGGGGGGCCCAAGTCAGTGGAGTAGATACTGTTTACAGCCAAGCCAAGTCCTGACTGGCAGGCAGTATGGAGTTTACCCCAAGCTGTGGGAGAGCTGAGGGCACATGCAGCCTTGACTGCAGGTATCACTCCACAGACGGAATCAATGGGGGCATGATGGCTCCTCAGCCTCTCCTCAGCTGGCTCCTAACCCCCAATGCAGAGTAAGACAGCCTGTCTGGAACACGGAGTCTCTGGACTGAGCACTGTGTGCTGGCAGGAGGAACCCTGAGCCTGCCCCTCATGCAGCATAAAACCCACGGCCCCGCCTGCCCCTCGCTCAGCCTAAAACCCAGGGCCCCGCCTGCTCCTCGCTCAGCCTAAAGCCCAGGGCCCCGCCTGCCTCTCACTCAGCCTAAAGCCCAGGACCCTACCTGTGCCTTGCTCAGCCTGACTCTGGGCTTCAGGTTCCCCTATGTGATGGGGCCAGAAAGGTGAGAGGTGGGGCATGGGGAGAGTTTACCAGAGTGGCAGCCCTCAGTGCAGCGATGCCAGCAAACCTGGGTGCAAACCCTGGCTCACCACATCCCAGCAGAGGGAGCCCTGGACAAGTCATGGAACGACCCACACCTCAGGTTTCCTCTCTGTAACACTGTTCACCCCTTGCGGGGATGGGTTGTGAGGGACAACATGGTGGCTCCTTAGCACAGGGCCTGGTCCACAGCAGGCACATGATACAGGTCAGCTGCTATTACTGGCAGCATTTTCCAAAGTTTATTCTTTGGAACCCAACTTCCTGAATGCACCCCAGGAAAAAGAAGACCATGGCCAAGTGCGCATGAGGGAGACCTCGTGGCGTGGCCCGTCCTGGGGAGGCCAGTGTACAGGAGCAGCCGCAGGCCCTGCGAAGTCCTGCAGGGAGAGAGGTCAACTACTGTTTAACCCAGGGTCTCCCAAACACATTTGGCTTGGAACCCTTTTGTCCCCTAGGCCTGTTTCAGAGTTGTGGCCCATAGGAAGTGCTGCCAAAATGCTCTGGACATTCTAGGCGTCCAGATTTCCACGTGCTCTATCATCCCTCCAGTAGTCCAGTACTGGAGTCCAGGGTCCCAGGGCAGGCTTAGATTTGCTCATGTGTAGCCAGGACAGGGGATGAAGAGGGTGGCCCCTCTTGACCCTGAGATGCTAGCAGGGCCTGCTTACTCAGTCTGTAGCTGATGGCTGTGTCCAGCTGTGCCCCCACCCATACTGGCCCCGGATCAGGCACTACCCCTTGGCCATCACGTACCAGATGCATATCTCAATGCTTGGTCAAAAATCCAGGTCCCTGAATACCGGCTTCGCACAGATCCACCGTGGGGGCTGCCTTCGGGCGCTTTTCCATCTGAATTACGTAAGAAATCAGAAAGAGCCCTTAAAGTTGGAGAATGCCTAGAAGGTTAGGGAAGGGGCGAAGTTGGCTGCACTTTGAGAAGTGTGGACAAGATCACACTGCCTACCTCTTCATTAAAAACCCTGTGCTGGCCAAGGGGCATCCACGTGTTCCCCAGGGAGGCTGGCGCACGGCACGGCAGAATATAGCAGCCATGGGCCAACAGCTCCCTGAATTCAGTTTTGTATTTTCTCTGTATTCTGATTCATCACATGATTAGAACACACAATTTCTACCCAAAAACCCTCCAGCAAAATGACCCTCCAAGGAGATGTGCCCCACGGGTGCAGTGCCCATGTATCCCCCGGCCTGTGGCCACCACAGACCCAAACTGATGTAGTGGGGCAAGGAGGGCCTTCTTGGGGACTCAGCTCAGACAGTCCCCAGCCCCGATGCCTGACTCCCTGCCCAGCACGCTCCCTCTTCTGTTCATCCCAGCCACTTTTTTCCTCTATGAACCATGGCTGTCACCATCACCGCCTGTCTGGGTTCACTTCATCTGCAATCTTTCCATGCAGACTGACCTCTGCCCCACTGCATGGGTAAGGAAGCAGAGGCTAGGGCAGCTGTGTGCAGCATCTCACCCAATTCACGTAGCCAGCTAGTGGGCTCAGGGTCCTGGCTCAGGGCTTCTCACACCAGCTAAGTTCATCCTCACAATTACAGCAGGTAAAGGTGATTATTATCCCCATTTTTCAGGTGAGGAAAGTGAGAACCAGAGGGGCAACGCATAGCACCAGAGGTCGGTCAGATCTGATTTGCTCCCAAGCCACAAAACTAGCCTCTTGGAAAGCACCATGAAGAAATGGTGCTTGTGGGCTGTGCGCGGTGCATCTCAGCATTTTGGGAGGCCAAGGCAGGCAGATCACTTGAGTTCATGAGTTCAAGACTAGCCTGGGCAAGACCCCCATCTCTACAGAAAATACAAAAATTAGCTGGGCATGGTGGAGTGCACCTGTAGTCCCAGCTACTTGGGAGGCTGAGGTGAGAGGAACACTTGAGACCTGGAGGTCAAGGCTGCAGTGAGCTGTGATCATGCCGATCATGCCACTGCACTCTAGCCTGGGCAACAGAGTAAGACCCTATCTCAAAAAAAAAGAAAGAAGGAAGAAAAAAGAAGAAGAAAGAAGAAGGAAGAGGAAGAGGAAGAAAGAAGAAGGAGAAGGAGAAGAAGAAGAAGAAGAAGAAGAAGGAGGCGGAGGAGGAGGAGGAGGAGGAGGAGGAGAAGGAGAAGGAGGAGGAGGAGGAGAAGAAGAAGAAGAAGAGGAAGAAGAAGAAGAAGAAGAGGAGGAGGAGGAGGAAGAAAGGGGGGGAGGGGAGAGAGAGAGAGAGAGAGAGAGAGAGAGAGAACGAACCTTTACTAGGTCTCATTTCCATCCACCATCTTCCCAGAAGTTCTCATGAGGCTGGCAATTCAACATCCATTGCAAAGATGAGCATAAGGTTCTAGCAGCTCGGCTAGTGGCTGGCAAGGAACTGAGTTCAAAATAGGCCTTGGGGATCCAGAGCCATGCTACTGCCACTACCCCAGGTCACCCGCTGGATGCCAAGCGAGCTGTGTGTTCCTTTCAGTCATGGCACTTTCCTTAAATGCTACAGGGGAGTAGAGTCCCCCACTATGTCTAGTGCTGCCATAGGACTCCCAAGAGTACCCTATTGAGAGCCCTGGGACTGCTGCCAGGGATGGCTGGCAGGGCTTGCCAGCACACAGGAGGCAGGAGCGGACTTTTCCTCTCCCCATTCCTGCTTTCACAAGTGATGCAACAGTTGCCATCCCAACAAATCCGAGTTCACTGCTCCCATTGAGCACTTTCCCTAAATACCTGGCTTAGCTCCCTTCCAGAGCATCAGACAGATCAGGTGAGGCCAGCGGGTCTAGTTCCTGAGGTCACAGAGGGAGACTCTGGGAAGATGCCTAAGAGAGGATGCAGGCTTCTGAGAAAGAATGTAGGGTAGCAACCCTTTGCACCCAGCCAGGTCTAGAGAAGCTCAGACACCTTTCAGGATACACAAAATGTGACAAGACAGAAATCCAAAGCCGGTGAATGAGAGAAGAAAAACACAAGGGTAGGGACAGAAGGCTGGTTCCTTACAATGGACAGTCCCATATTTAACTCGGAGCGTCTCGGGAGCCGCTATTCAGAGAACAAATGCTCAGGAGTGTGTGCAGCCCTCTGTTCAAACATGCAACAGGAGCTGGGTCCAGGGCTTGCCGAAGGACAGGGGATCTGAACAGGGAAGGCATGGACAAGTGGGTTTCCTGAGGATCTGGGGCTTGGCCTCAAACCAAATGTCCTCTGGAGCAGGGTCTTCCGAGTGAAGCACAAATCTCCCGGGGGTGTGTGGCGGCTGCCCAAGGAGTAAGTAGGTCCACGCAGCCTTAAGAGAATCATCAGCTTCTAAATGTGTTCCTTCCTAACATCAATGTGCCAGAGAACCTGGCAGGTGGGAGGCTCCACTTGCCAGTTCTTCCTACTCTCACCTTCACCCTTGTGCCATGTTACAAACAAAAGACGATCCTTTCACCCACCCCTAATCCTACCGTGGCGGTTGCCCTAAGAGATGAGAACCTTGGGGCTCCAAGCAAAGAGATGACCCTACAATACCGGTGTTGGGCTCAGAAAGTGAGTGGATCTAATGACCAGGAACAACTCCTTTTTCAAATCGGGTGATTTCCAATTCTCTCCTCTCAACAAAATTAAAGGAGGATCTAATGGAGTTGTCAGCGAAGAGACCATTAAAAATATTGTCTGATGATAGACCCCCGTATGATTTCTGGCATACAACTTGGAAGGAATTCAAAGAATTGAGTGACATTGCTAAAACAAAACTCTCTCCCCTGCCAGCTACTTATTTATGTGACTGAGCTTTCTAAGCACTTAGACCTACAAAAACCAAAAGATAGGAATTAAATTAATGCCGAATCTTGTCTCCTTTTAGCAATAAGAAATATTAATTCACAGATACATGAGCCAATTGAGAAAGAAATGAAGCCCTATCCATTTCATTAAGAGATGCGTTTTCAATAATTTTTTACTTTCACATTTACTATTTACCTAAATTTGTTTTTGATGAATTGTATGCTAATAACAACTCAATCTGGAAAAAAAAAGTTGGAGGATGTACAGCTTTATGATCCCAGGAATTTTTTTTTCAGAAATTTCAATTTCAATTTATGTACATCTTGCTATGGCATATGAGTGTGAAACAGTGATCAATAAAAGACTTTCAAGCATAAAAAATATATTTTACATTAGGATAAAACCCTGTGGGGGCAGTAGACTGGAAATATGAGCTCATGGAGAAAAAGGAAAGATGTAAAATTTCTGACTCTTAAAGATAGGCTTGTTCATATGTTTTTGAAGTGATGATGGCGGATATCAAATAGCAGTAGTGTTTGGATTCCCTTGGATACATTTTGAAAATTGGTTCACAGTTTTGTTTCCAAAATGCCACCTTTTTTTTTTTTTTTTTTTTTTTACACAATATCCTGGAAATTATATCCTTTGCAATGATTTAAACTTTGAATAAAATGTTAGCTGTCAACTCAAACTTGTGAAAAGAATATAGTTTTCAAAATTCTTTCAGGAGGTATTGAGCAAAAACAAATGTTTGAGAACCTTGGCCTTTTAGGTTCTTATCACGCTAGAGGTAACCCCAGAGGTATCAATGTCCTGAGGTTTCAGCTAATAGTAGTGGTACTGGTTTTACGTTTTTTGTCCCCTGTTAAAAACACTTGCATACCTATTATTTCACTCTGCCCTCAACAATTCTACTGGAAAGAGGGGCAGACTTTTATTCTACCTACTGACCACTCAAGACACAGTGGCTTAGAGAAGTTAAGGAGCTTATCCAGGGCCCCACAGTAGGGTAAAACCTGGGCTCTTGCCTTTCTAACAGGGACCCTCCAACCCTTCAGACCACAAGAGGAAGGGTCAGTAGCAGAGACAGGACACGCCTGGGAGGGTGGCCAGAACTCCTCCTTTCAGAGTGGCTGCAGCAAAGAGCTGAGTGTTGGTTCTGGCAGGCTCTTGTGTAAGGCCCTGCCAACAACCTATTGAAACAGGAAACTAACTATCAGCTGGCACGATGAAGCAAGACCTGGCACCTACGCTGCCTGGGTCTGTCACAGGCTGAAACCCACGTGGCTGTGTCTGAATGACTGTCAAGCTCTTCTGCTGCTCCTTCCCGCGCCATAGCCTGGCTGCTGCCTCCTGGCTGCAGCTCCTTCCTCCTCTTTCCCTGGCTCCCTGGCTGCCCGATGAGTGTGAGAACACCTCTGTACCTTGGTCCTGAAAGCGTGCTGACTAGAAACATCCTTGCAGATTCCAGTCTCCCATCTATCTCATCCTTGACTCCCCATCCTGCACTCTGTCCAGTGACCCTCCCTGATCACCTATGTCAGGACGGGGAACTCACTCCCTCACAGGCTTATGTCCAGTTACCAAACAGTTTCCATGATCACATGAAGTCCTTCCTTTTACCGAGTTGAAATCCCCTCCTGGAGACTTCTCCGTATTGGCTGGGACACCCTGGAATGTGTCTGCTCCATGTGCCCCTTGCAAAATGCTGTAAGTTGTGAATATTTAGATTCCATCACCCCCCGCTTCATGCCTCCACTATCCCCAGTCTCCTCCCAACCCAGGACAAACAGCCCTTAGCTTCTCCATGGGCCTTCTCTCCCCAGTGAGCTAACTCTCTGGGGGAATAACCCAGTTGGTCCCTGTCCCTCATCTGAAGAGGAGTCAAGTCCAGGCCACTCGTTCCCTCCACGGTCTCCTGCACTGCTACTGAGGAAGCTCATTAAGTCTCGGGTCTCCGGGCCCCTACTGCTCTCCCTGGACTCCCTCGTTAGTAACCACCTCCGGATTAAGGACCAGTAGTTTCACAGCATGGGAAAGAGCACCCACAGCTGGACAGCACACCTGGACCACCATCATGGGATGCGGGCACCCTTCTCTCTCAGAGCCAGGAAACAGTCTACGGGCTGGATGCCCTGATTCATCAAGAAGAATGGCAAGTAGGTTTCCACTTCTAATTTTTCAATTCTAGCTGACTGGCAGAGACCTTTTGGTGTACTCTGTTGAGAAGGATTCTGAGGTGCATCGTTGGACAATGTACAGTAATCAATTTGCAGTGTCTGCCATGAACATGGGATTGCCAAGAACCTGGAGTGGGGCTGGGTGAGTGAAGTAATCAGGAGGCCCTTGGCACCACAGGAGCAATGGCAGTGCCTTGTGTTTACTACTTCTCCTAGAGGAGCCCCTAAAACCTCAAGTGTGGTCCGCCCTTCCTTCTTAGGGCTGCCATACAGAGCTGTTCATACAGCCTGTCAGGTGGGTGCAGGCGTCTGTCAACTTCCTTTCTTTCATTTCTGCTTTTATCCAACAAAGTTATGAAGTTTAGTATCTATCATCTCTGCTGTTCTTGCTATAAAAGGAAGCTCTTGGTCTTGCCCCCAAATCCTGCACCAGCTCCAACGGCGGTGACTTTCTTTCTCCGAGTGAGAGACGCCCTTCTCAGTACAGGGAATTCTCTGGGCAGCAGGGAAGCAGCAACAACCACTGTGAACTTGGCAGACATCCTCCTGGGCACTGATGCCCCTCCTGACGCCAGCAGGAGAAGCTGCCAAATGCCATCTGCATGTCCATGACCCAGGCTCCTCCACGGGAAGTGCCTTGGATAATGTTTGTGTCACTGGGAACATTGTTTGTCTGATGGCTATTAAAGGGCCAGTGTGGACTTGGGGAGGCTCCCTCATGGGGCAGCACTGGGTGATTGAACAGGAACACTATTCTACTCAGCCACAGAGCCCGTCTCTGAGCCCAGAGCGGGGTGGGTGAGCGAAGTACGCAGGAGGCCCTCGGCACCACAGCACCCAACAGTCCCCTGCCAAGTGCCCCAGGAACACATTAACTCCCCCATGCCCGGCGACCAGGACAACGAATGCACACTGCAGCAGGAGCTCACTTAAAGATACAGCTCTAACCAGCATCCCACCCCAGCCAGGTCCCTGGGAGAGCTTTCCCTCCTTGATATACTTTCAGAAGCAGGTGGGAGCCAGGTGTTGTGAGGTGGAGTGGGCCCTTCATGACCTGAAAGAAAATGTCACCAACTTGCTGGGTGACCCTGGGCAACTCCCAACCTTTCCTCAGGCCTTGTCTGCCCCTCTATAAAATAAGGAGGTCAGGGGTACCAAGTTGACAGCATGCATAGCTTCACTGCCCACCTCTACATCCAGGGCAGACATCAACAATCAATCAGCCACCCTTTAGAATCCTCAACAGAGAACTCGTTATAGCCAGTAGCAACTGCTTGGGCTTAACCCACAAGTTAAAATCTACTTGCCATCTTGAGATGAGAAGAGTTCAAAAGGTTCAACTCTAACACTGATTTTGTTTTTAAATGCCTTTCTTTCCTGGTGATGAGGCCAAGCCAGCTTCCTCTGAGCCTGACCCTTGGAAGAAAACCCCCATCCCTAGGCAGGAGAGCCTGCCTTCCAGCATGCAAGATGAGCTGCCATGACAGCAGGGAGCACTCTGGCCCTGCTTCTGTAGGGCTGACCATGGCAGCTCCACACGTCACTTGTCACTGGGGCTTCTAAACCTTGTTCACAAGGGTCTGCCCAAAGCAGATTACTCAAAAGTTCACAAGATCCTCAAAGCCCCTGAATTGGAGGGAAGCAGTACTAGAAGGAACGCCAAGGTCCGGACAGGTTTCCCAGTCCTCCCCAGTTTCTGCAGGGGAGAAAACTGAAGCCCACTTGGAACCTGTGTCTTTTAACACTTTATCCTGTGCCGACTTTCTTCCCTATCCCATCGTTTCAATATATCACACTGGCTTACTTAGATGGGAAAAAGCAGAAACAATGACTATTCCTTCCTCTTGAAGAGGCATTTTATACTAT
This sequence comes from Rhinopithecus bieti, assembly GCF_001698545.2. Classification (NCBI taxonomy): domain Eukaryota; kingdom Metazoa; phylum Chordata; class Mammalia; order Primates; family Cercopithecidae; genus Rhinopithecus; species Rhinopithecus bieti. The sequence continues at coordinate 1,970,733 of NW_016806398.1, forward strand.
TAATATTAGTACTACTGAGAATACTACCTAATTGTTTACTAAGCAGTGTTGAGCACTTCACATACATGATCTCATTGAATATTCAGATAGCCTGATGATTTCGTAACTGTAAGAACTGAGACAGACAGGGCCCGAGATAGCACACCTATTAAGTCATGGAGCCTGGATTCACTCCCAGTCCAAGGATCCCAGCTCATTCTCCTCAGGCAACACTGTTTCCTTCCACGCTACCTTGGATGGCAACTCCCATGAGGTGGCTGGGACAGGGACCATGCCTCATGTAACACAGGAGGACCCTAAGGCACAGTGAGGCCAAGGATCCTGCTGCTGAGCAGCAGCTGAGCTGGAAATCAGCGTCGGTGGCTGGCATGAGGCTCATGGGCCCTGGGGCTCTCACTGTGCAGGCAGCTGGCCTAAAGAAGATTCCCAGCATTTTCCTGGCCTAGCTGCCCAAGGCTTTCCCCACTGAATCCAGAATGCTGGCTCTATCCCAGGATTCAGATTTAGCCACCCTTCACTGGACATCTCCTGGTGAAGGGCAGGAACAGCTACTGGGTCTAATGAGTCTTAACACACACACACACCAAAGAGAGCAAGGGCAGGTCTTCTCCATTAACTAACAAATCCACCAGTGATTAACACAGTCCCTGGCCTCAGGGAGTGAATACTGACAGAGGAACATCAGTGCAGGCCCTTGAAAAGACTCTCTCTCATTCAATACTGGCCTAAGTCACTCCTGCTCCTCCCCAAACATTCCTGGTTCACCCCTATTCCATCACATGGGAGGACGGCATTTCCCAGCCTCTTTGAGGTTGGGTGGGGCCGTGTGACTAGTTCCGGCCAATGACTGTGAACGGAATTAACACATCTCTCTCTGGCTGCAGTAGGTAATTGCCAGTGTAAGTCCCTCCATAGCGTGCTTTCCCTCTGTCGCTTGGCTGGCGGCATTCTACATGACGGCTTTTTGTCTGGGACCAGAGGGGAGCAGAGCTCCCTCTTGAACCACAGTGGACATGTAGTGTGAACAGGAAATAAACTGCCGTGGTTTTGAGCTACTAAGATATCTTGTACCTTTCAGGATCTTTTGTTACTGCAGCATAACCTGGCCCCACCATGACAGCTGCAGCACCAGTGTCAAAGTCACCACTCCCAGAAACCAATACTTCGGTATTGTGGAGTGGAAGCAGGGAACAGGAGACATAAATCAGGCAGGTCCTGGAGCCCCAATCTCTAGGGGTTTCCACTTTCATGGAAGAGACAGGCACAGACAGGCCCCTCTAATCTAAAAACAAAGTAGAAAGTGCACCAACTAAGGAGCAGGGTAGCAACAGCCCACTCTCACCAGAAGAGATTAAGGAGGTCTTCTGGGAGGAGGTGGCACTGGAGTTCGTCTTAAAGGACAGGGTGGATTTGGGCAAGTGGAAATAGGGGAAGGCATTCCTGGGAGAGGCAACAGCATACACAAAGTACAGCAAGAGCAGACTACGCTGGAATGAAAGGTCTGGGAAGACCAGAGGCAAGAAATGGGACTAGAAGGTTCAGGTTATGGAGGCTCTTAATGCTCTGGTCTCAACTCTAGAGACAGTAAGGAGTCCCAGGGTTATAAGCAGGGGAGCAACATGGTCGATGTTCTGTTTTGGCCAAGGCCTCCTGGCAGCCAGGGCAGAGGGCAGGCAAGCTGCAAAAGCATGGCTGTTAGCAGGATGCTGCCATGACCCAGGTGGGGCTAAGATGGCCACAACCAGCAGGGAACAGCTGGGAAAGGGAGTTTGAGGATGATTCTCAGCAGTTGGGAAGAAATGGCACCAGGACTTCAGTCTAAATTTGCAGAAATGAGGCCGTGGTGCCGCATACAGGATGTGCGCCAGGAAGGTGGAGGTACTTGGAAGTCAGTAGGAGGTAAGCCAGAGCTGGACCAGGAAAGTAGCAGAGGCCAGGGCAACAGCAGCACTTCTAAGAACACAATGAGCCTTGGAAACGTGGAGGAGGGTGTGGAGGGAAGCAGAAATCTGGAGCCAGACCAGGCAAGGCCTCCACGCCAGGAGTGAGGACTTTATTTCACAGACCAGGGGTTGCAAACTTCTGCCCACAGGGACTCTGACCCATAGACACGTTTTGTTTGGCAGATTTCAAAAGGTCAGTTGGCTGCCAACATTTAAAGCCAAAAGAATTCCCATCAAAATGTTCATTTCTGGTGTGTGATTTGTCCAGAGATGTGGCAACGCTGAGCTGTATCCCCACCCAGCAACCATCAGTGCGGCAGCTGAGCGGCCGCCGCCCTCCACACACACGGCGTGCGTTCTCTGACTGGACACGGTCTTCACCACCTGCTCTGTTGGCTCATCTCTAGTTACGCTAAATAAACATATTTGTTGGGCCTCATGGGCATTTGAGTCTGTGAACCTGGCAGCAGTGCAGGGGGCCCCTGAGGGGTATCCCCTGGCGCATGCTAGAGACTGGAGGGAGAGAAATTGTTGCTAAGATGTGAATTTCCACAGAGCTCCTCTGGGTCCGGCCCAGGCCAGAAGAGGCAGGGGAAGCGCCATCTGTCACCGATCCAATCCTGATGGGGTATCTGCTCTGAGCAGCACCGGCACTGGGATCTCCCTCCCTCCAGGAGGGAGAAAAGCAGAGAGGCATTTAGGACATTGAGCAGTAAGGGCTGTGTGAGACCCTCCAGGGGTATGGGAGCCCAGAGACAGACAAACGGATTCACTGGGCCCCCAGAAGGTTCCAGGCATTTGACTTAAATAGGGTATTGACGGATGGATAGGGTCCTGCTGCCGAGCAGAAAAAGAAAAGCTCTCCAGCAGGAAACCGCACAAGCAAAGGCAAGTCAAAGAAGCTGAGATCTCTCCCTGAATGCAGAGGGAAGCCAGCAAAGGTTCTCTCAGTCAGGAAGGGAGCAGAGGCACCAGGTCCCTTCTCCCCCGGACTCTGACTCCACGTTCCCATCCTGGTCTCCACCCTGACCACAGAGGCTGGACACTCACCAAGGGTCTGCTGGTTGCGGACGCCGCCGATCACCACGCAGATTTCGGCAGGCACGTCGCTGGTCCCATCCTTGCCGACCGCCTTCTTCTCCTCCTTGGCCTCGCCCTGCCAGATCACCTCCTGGATGTAGTCATCGGGCAGCTCTGTCTTCACCTTCACCTCCGTCATCGTTCCTTGCTCGGCACTCAGCGAGGCCTCGGCTGGCACTGCTTCTGGGCCCTCCACCTTGGTGCTCTTCTGGCTGCGCTTCAAGCGCTCCCTGGAAAAGAAGAAAGTCGGTTCAATACCTTCTTCCTCCAGACTGACACAGGAGCCCACCAGTCCATGGCACCACAGGAACATGCCAGGCTGTGTGCATAGTGAATGCTAGGGTCCCCAGCCCCCTTAGCCTCCAACACAACCCCCATGGCTACCCATGAGGCTCCTCCAGGGAACCCTGAGGCTTCAAGGAACACAGTTTGAAAACCATGGAGCAAGAAAGGCTCCAATTCCACCCATTTTACAGTTGGGGAAGCTGAGGTCTCAAGAGGTCTAGATGTGCCCAGTTGCCTCACTTGCCACTTATTTGCTTGCAATTATCATGACTGGAGTTACAAGTGACCTAAAAGGGCACCTTCAGCTGGCTGAAATCAGTTCTTGTTAGACTTCAGTGTGCATACAGATTAGCTGGGGATCTTGAAAAACATGCAGATTCTGGCTCAGCTGTTCTGCAGTAGGGCCTGAGATTCTGCATTTCTTTTCCTTTTTAGAGATGGGTCTCACTAGGTTGCAGAACACAAACAAACTCCTGGGCTCAAGTGACCCTCCCACCTCAGCCTCCCGAGTGTTTGGGACTTCAGGCACCATGCCACCATGCCTCACTCAGAGATTCTGCATTTCTAACAGCTCTCAGTTGAGGCTGCTGGGCCTCAAACTATGCTTTGGGCAGTAAGGGTTTCAGTGCTTTGATGTACGCAGTATCCAGTGCTATTCTGTTTGTTCCTAGGCAAGAAGGCTCGGGATCTTGTCCAGGCTCTTCCCTGCTCCTGTTTTACAAATGGGAAACGCCAATGCAAAAAGACTCACTGGGTTGAGATGTCACGGAGCCAACACTGGCATGGAGGGGGCTCTTTAAACATCGGAAAACATCCTCAAGGTAATGATGTCAGTTCTGAAGAGGGCAGGACGTGGGTCACTGAACGTCCTTTGTAAGGGGGACACTAAGGACTAAAGCAGAGCTGTGACTTGCTCAGGCCAGACATAAAATCGGGGATAGGCCAAGGCAGGAAGCCAGGTCCCTGCCATCCACTCCTGAAGCATCATCCTTTCAACACAGCTGTCCATGTTATCATCCTAAGGACCCCACATCCTTCTGACAAGGGAAGCATCCTCATGACTGCTGTCTGTGAGGTGGGGAAGCTGAGGCGTGCACATACTGGGAAATCGAGTCATGTTCCAGGCCCAGAGACACTGCCCTGGCCATGCCAGCCTCTCCACTGCACCAGAGGAGAGTGTGGTCTGTGAATTTCAAGGCCCAGACTCAAGGCAGGGGGTGCCAGCATTCCAACTGCAGCGCAGCAGGAGCACTGGGCCGGGACTCAGGGACCCAGGCTCCAGTCCTCGGTCTACGACGGGCTTGCTGTGTGGCCTTGGGCAAGACCTTTCTCTTCTTTGGGTTTCAGCAGCCCTGTTTATCACAGGAGCATGGGTTTAATCACATTTGCTGTCCTTCCCAGCTTCAGCTTTCATCCAAGGTGGAGAAAGGTTGGGAAACTGAGCAAAGATGGAGAGGGAAGTCCCCAGCTAATGAGGAAAGGATAGAGGAAAGCCATGGGTAGCTGCTATGGACTGAATTGTGTGCCCCCAATTCATACGGTGAAGTCCTAACCCCCAGTGTGACTGGATCTGGAGAGAGGGTCTTTGGGAGATTAAGTGTGGTTAAATGAGGTCACATGGGAGGAGCCATCATGAGGGGATTGGTGGCTTTGTAGGAAGAGAAAGAGATTGCTCTCTCCCCCATGTGAGGACACAGTGAGAGGGTGACCCTCTGCAGCCAGGAAGCAGCCCTCACCAGAACCCAACCGTGCTGGCAACCTAATCACAACCCGCAGCCTCCAGAACTGTGAGAAAATACATTTCTGTTGTTTAATTAAGCCTGTGGCATTAGGCATGGCATCCCACAGCATTCTGTTAACAGCAGCCCAAGATGACTCATACGGGAGGCTAGGACTCAGATGGACAGAACACGAGTGCAAAGGCATGCTGGGAAAACCAGTCAGGAGCACGGGCTATCGTGCCAACCACTTCCTCACTGTGGGCCTCCAGCCAGCCACCTAACCTCTGAGCCTTGGTTTCCCCATCTGCAAAATGGAGTTAACGGGGTTGTCATGCAGATTTTAATCAACGAACACATGGTAAGTACTCAGCACAGTGCCCGGCCTGGAAGTGCTCTCAAGACATGGTCACCATGACTATTGTTAATAATGACACACTGTTAGAGCTTCTTTGGCATCCAGTGGTGCCTCCTCCTCATGCGTCTGTCCCACCAGGGCCACCAGACACACCGCCTGAGCTTTTGCCCTTCTCCACAGTAAGAAAGTGTAAAACTGCATGATTCAATTGCCTCAGAATTCATTTCCTTAATTTACTTAAGAAACACTTAAACAGAGCCTCCTATGTGCCCAGCACTGTTCTAACATACTAATTCCTTCCATCCTTAGAAATGACTCTGGGAAGGAAATCTTGGTATTTCCACTTTACAGTCTAGGAACTGTGGCACTGAGAGATAAAATAATGTACCAAAAGTCACGTGGGAGGAACAAGGTGGGATGGGGACCTGAGGCAGGCAGCCCGGACTGGGAGAGAAACTCGTAGAGGGAAGCCTCCTCACCCACAGCCGAGGCTGCCCCACATCACCCACCCTTGACCTTCAGCATCCAGAACAGAGCCAAAATCAAGGTGCTTGTGGGTGAGCAGGAGGACACGAGGTTCCCTGGCTTTCCAGGCTGCTGCCACCTTTGTGGGAGATAATATCATGAGCAAGCGTCCCCCTGGTCCCTCAGAGGGGCACACGGCCCCGCCTAGCTGCAGGACACCACAGGGCAAAGAAGTCTCAAGTTCTGTGAGGCCTAAGACATAACTAGAACTGACAGGTCTAGCAAGTCACAAGGGGACAGCTGTGGCTTTAGAGAGAGAGGTGATTCCTGCTATTGGCAAGAAAAGGGGACCCACTGGAGGTGGTGAGCTCCCCGTTACAAGAATCACTGGAGCAGACTGGCTGATGGCCTGGCAGGAGTGAAATGGGCCAAGTACCAGATTTGGAAGTTGGATCATCCTAGGGTCAAATCTCAAAACTGCCAGTTGCAGGTTCCTATATAAGTGACTTGATTCCTCCAAGCCTCAGTCTTCACATCCATACAATGGGGCAAACACGGTACCCACCCCCACAGTGCTGTGATGTAAAACAAGGTAATGTCTATATAGGACCTAGAACAATAGCTACCAGTGGAGACGTTTTACTCTTATCTACCGTCTTTTTTATGGCGGGCAGGGGAGGGGCATGTGCAGAGGATGCAAGTTTATGTGGCGTAGGCATTTAGCACACGGGCTGTGGAGTCAGACCAACAAGGGTTTGAATGCCAGCTCTACCACTGTTCAGTAATGGGATACTGGCGGTGACAGAGTGAGGACTTTGCCTAGTGCTGCAGAGGTGGTCAGGCTGATGAAGCTGATAGTGAACGACGTGTATCCACATTCAATCTGGGGGGTAAAGAAAGCAGCTGACATTCCCATTTCCTAGCTAAGACTTCATGGGTGCTAACGGTCACGGCCCTGAGGCTCACTGGGCAAAGAGATGGGAGGCGAGGAGACAGACGGGGCCCCCGCACAGAACTCTCTTACCGGCTTTCTTCACAGCCAGTGTTCTGAAGCTCAGCCTGGGGCTTCAAAAGCACCTGACCATGCGATCTGAAAAGATTCCGTGTCCCTTCCTGCTCTCAAGTCCTCACCACCATCATGGTATCCTGGTAGGGGAAGAGGGGAGCTGTTGGAGTCAGGCAGGCTGCGTGGAACTCTCATCTGCCCACCCCGACACCCTGTAGCCCTGGGCAAGAGACTCCCTTCTCTGAGCCTCTGCTTCCTTGTCTGTTAAAGAAAGACCATGACTCTTGCCAGCTGCGGGCGTGGGCAAAGAGTGGATTTCCATGAACGGCAGCTGCCATGATGATGACGACATTGGTTCTTGATGACATCCTCACCTCTGGGAAGCCTTCCTGGCTTGCCTGAGGCACAGTCAGACTCCCTTTCTGAATGCCACATCTTCCTTGCACAGGTGACTCTGACAGCGATCCTCCCATTGTGTCCTAATGAACTCATCTTGGCTCGCTCGTCCCCTTCTCGAAATTCCAGTCTAGCTTTTAGTTCATCACCTCGTTTTATTTCCTTTGTAGCCCTGTTTCCTGAAAATACTTTGTACACTGGCTCACCAAACCGCACTTGTCCTAAGAGTAGGTGGGGCCCTCGGGAGTGTTGTGTGTCTCTTATTCCCAGCATCCAGTAGGCCTATGGTAGGTGCTCCATAAATAAAATATTTGCTGAATGACCAAAAGGATACTTGCCTTCTAGTAAGCAGGCACTGGGACGTATGCCTCCTAAGACTCCCTGGGGCCCACTGGAACAGCAGAGTATATCCTTGAGATGGGTTTCCAGAACAGATGGTCACCCATTTGCAACAGGGCCAGGCATGAACGCATCACAGGAAAGGCCCTCTCCAAAGGCACAGGGCGTGTAACAGAGTCGAAACTAGAACTCGCATCTCCAGACTCCTCATCCTTTGTCCTTTACACTGAACCACCAGAGTCTCAGGTCACCCAGAGTGCCCCTAACACCTGGAACTGAGAGTCAGGCACAGGGGAATGTCTTTCTCCCATGAAAAGGCAGCCTCTCCGTAGTTCTTGTACCCATACCTTCCACCCCAAACAATCAGAGGTCACACTGGCAAATATGGCTGCAGTCAGATTCCTGACTGAGTTCACAGAAGGTGGGGACCAGTGAGCTGCCCTCTATCGCCCACAGGCACAATAGCACATAACTATCCCCTCCCTTAAATGTGACGCCCCCAAGTCCTTGCCGTGATGAAGGCATGGGCAACTTCTTTCTCTTCCCCCTGACTTCTAGGCTTTAGATTTACAAGCCCAAATGTTGCTTTTCTCAAATGCTTTGCATTTAATTAGGTGTCCTAATAACAATGGAATCACAGAAGTACTTACATCACTTTGAATTAGTGGTGCGGCTCCTTCTAACTTCTTTAAAAAATTTTTTTCATATATCATTTTTTAAAATAGAGCTCATTATTTTAATTATATCCATTTAAATGTACAGTGGAGCCCTTGGATATTCTCAGCACGAATCATTAGGTATATTAGTGAAAAAGCACTCGGAATCTATCTACATGCTGACACTCCATAATCTATTCTATTTGTGTCGCTGTAAAATAGATTTATATATAGATAACTACAAAATAGTTGCTCAAGATATGCTATGAATTTTATATTTAACCCGAGTCACACTTCAACATAAAATCCAAAGTCAAACATTAAAAGGCTATTTTTCAGTAAGTACATGCTATCCATGGTCACTGGTTACTAAGTGTGCAAGCTGACAAGGAGAGAAGCCAGACCAAGTGGATCTCTGCCCAAGAGGTTCCCTAAGAGTGCTGGCCTTTCTCTAAGGCAATGATTCTCAAAGTATGTTCCTTGAAGGTCTAGGGGTTCCATAGCAATGGCTCTTAGATGTACCCATGAGGCTGGAATGGGGAGGGTAGTGTTGAGCAAGGCTCTGACTCCCCATCTTCAATACATAGAGCTTTGCTTTTTGCCTGATGTATACAGATTGAGGCCTCTTTCTCTCTGTGGTGGGGTTAGCGGTAACTCCCTAAAAGATATGTACACGTCCTAATCTCCTGGATCTGTGAATATGACCTTATTTGAAAAAAGGGTCTTTGCAGATGCAATTAAGTGAAGGATCTTGAGATTAGGCTCATCCTTGGATTATCTGAGTGGTCTCTAAATGCACTAAGTGCTCTTATAAGACAAAGGGAGATTTAAGACAGACATAAGAGAAGCTACAGAGGAGAGAAGACAATGTGCCCGGAGAGGTAGAGCTGGAATGATGTGGCCACAAGTCAAGGAATGCTGATGGCCACCAGAAGCAGGCAGTGACAAAGATCAGATTTTCCCCTGGGGCTTTCAGAGGGAATCTGACTCTTCCAACACCTTGATTTCAGACTTCTAACCCCAAGAAGTGTATACACTTCTGTTGCAGTGAAGCAACAGGAGCGAAAGCAGCCATAGGCAACCAATACATGGTGTAACATGAAATTTGAAGAAACAGCTCCAAAGCAGTGAAGTTTGTAAATTACTATCTTCTACTACCCTTGGTTTTCTTCTGCTTTGTTGCTACTCGATCCTGCTACTGTGTCTGGCCAGGCCAATGTGCCTGCAGACTCTGCCAGCAGGGGAGGTTTAAGAAACAAACCAGTCTCTCTCTGTCTGGGTCTTACCTGATAGTTCTTCAAGGAACTCATGCCCACCTCATCATGCTTGGCATTGACAAGAGTCCTGTGGCTAGATGGGAAAACCGAGGCACAGAACAGGGCCTGGGTCTGTTTTATTCACGTCTGTATCCCCAGCCCTAGCACAATGCCTGGCCCACAGAAAGAACTCAGTGCACATAGGTGAAGGAAAGGCATGGCCAAGGTCACACAATTTTTAGTGATGAGCTTAGTCTGAAAACTTTTTGGCTCCTGTTCTGGTACTGCTGCCACTAAAGCTTGCAGCCTAAGACAACACAACCAAGTAACTTGCCAGTGGATCTGAGGCCCAAAGAGATGCCATTTCAAGCATGTCGGAGGAAAATCCGCGCTGATGCTAGGTGCCTGGGAGTATGGCGGCTTTGTTTCTGGGCATGATTTCCACATCATTCTGCCAATAATGCTGATGCTTAGAAGTTCTACCAAGTCACAGTAGATGTGAGCAGTGCTCAGCACCCTGGCCTTTAGTCCTATTTCTGCTGTTGATTCCCCGGGCTGGCTGCCCACTTTAAGACTCAGTTTTCCAATCTGCACGAGTGAACAGGGATCAGAGACATCTAAGGCCTTTACACAGGCCAGAACTTTACCCAGCAGGGCGTGTGTGTCTCCTTACACAGACGGGGAGCAAGGCGTACATCTACATCCCAAGGCTCAGCCTGAGGACCCCTGCTCTTCCTCCAAAGTGTGCCATTTACTCTCATACCTCATCCACCTTTAACAATGTTAAGGGTGGAGGAAAAAGTCTCTAATCACAGTGTGTAAATAACGATTTGGTTAACTTCCCCTAGAATAAAACTTCACTCCTTGGGAATGAAAGTAAACTGCTCTCTAGCTGAGCTTAAATACACTCCCCATGAATGCACGCATGCATGGGATGTTAAATGCATTAACGCACATCCAGACAGGACTCTGCCCACTGGCCAAGTCCTCCAACTCTACCCACTTCCCACCCACTGACTATATGAGTGCAAATGATTCTTATCTACTTGCCGATATCGGCAGGCTGGCTCCTTGGTAATACCTGTTAAGTCCAATAGGCTGTTGCCTCCACTACTCCACCAGAGGTTCTCTTTTCAAGATCTCCAGTGGCTGCCACACTGTTCAATCCAGTGGTCCCTTCTCAGTCCCCACCGGACTTCCCCGTCGGACTCTGCCTCTAGTAGCAGCCTCTAACACAGCCACCCTCTCCTCCATCTACCTGGTTGCTCACTTTGCTCTGTGCTCCCCTGGTGGACCTCTGGCCTTTTGGACATTCTTATCTCTTGTGCCGAATCCTCTTCATCATTCCAGCTCTTACAAGTTGATATACCCCAAGGATCAGTTCTAGAACCTCTTGCATTTTTACCCACACTCATTTCCTAAGTGATCTCATGGAGACTTGTACTTTTATTTCTTATTTATCTTTTTTTTATTTTAATTTTTTTGAGAGACAGAGTCTTTCTATGTTGCCCAGACTGGTCTTGAACTCCTGGGCTCAAGCGGTCCTCCCACCTCAGCCCTCCAAGTAGCTGGGACTACACAGCTAGAATCTGAGTTTTAAACATTAACTATATGGTGTTGAATCCCAAATTGTATCTCCAGCTTGGACTGGTCCCCCCACCGAACTCCAGACCTACATAAATCCCCAGCTGCTTGACACCTCCATCGGGACACCTAATAGGCACCTCGTATTTAACAGGTCCAAAACCCTGCTGCTCCATCTCTTCTCCCAAGACAGGAAAACAATTCTGCCTCCTAGCCCAGCACTCTTCCGGCTAAAACCTGCAATCTAAGACAACACAATCAAATAACCACCATCATCTCCACTTCAGCTAATAGTAATTCCATCCTTCCAGCTCCTACTGCCCAGACTCTAGAACCATCCTTGACTCTTCCTGCTCTGTCACTCCCCACTATGAATATACCAGCAAATCCTGCCAACCCCACCTTCAAAGTATGTCCAGAAACTGACCATTCCTTACCATGCCACAACCACCACTCCAGTTCAAGCCACCTTCCCCTTTCTCCTGTCTTGTAAACATCTCATAGCCAATCTCCCTTCCCGCTATACACTGCCCTGGAATGCACATTGGACAGAGCAGCCAAGGTCATGTCACTCCTTGGCTGAAATTCATTTATGGTTCCCCAGTATTTACCCACTCAATGTACTCTGTTACCTTTCTGTCCACTTTACTGTCTGTTTCCTCAACTAGAACATGAGCTAGAGGACAAGATTTTGTCTCATTGGCTCATGATACTCAGAACAGTGGCTAGCACATGGGTGATGGTCAGCAAGAGGCTGTTTACCAAGTGAACCAAGGACCAAGTCCAGGAAAGGTCAATGTCAGCATGGCTCTGGAGGCATCTGTAGCCTCTGATCCAGGCAAAACTTTTCTGTGATCAATCCGTCAACATCACTGTAATTGTCGATGGTTTTGCTGCTTCAGTGAATATTCAGAACTGCAGAATGACTCATTCATCTGGCCTTTATTATAACATAGGTTGCAGTTGCTTCACAGAAGCCAATTTTCTGAATAAGTGAAGCTTATTTCTTGAGTGTCAAAGTTGTATCTTTATCCTTTCTGATGAACTGATGAACATTTTCTAAAATGTAACACACTCTTCCCACTTTCTGAAATGCCAAGATACAGTAGCCTGGTAATACCCTGACATTCTCTCTTGAGGGTGCAGGGTCGCCATCGGGACCACCAATCAGCATAGATTCAGGCCCTCAGGCGACAGGGTGGATGCCCGCACTAATGGTTCAGGAGCCTTCATTCTCCCACCAGCAGTTCTGGGAACGCTCCCCTCTGCTTCTAACAGGCTCCTACTCCCAACTCCAAATCTGCCCTCTAATTAATTCCATGTGGTTCTGGAAGATTTCCAGAGGCCAGGGCTCTACCCACTGCTTTTTGTATCCTTGTGCCTGGTCCTCTGGCAGGTGTCAGCCAAGGTCTGCTCAATGACACAAACAGAAAACGACCAGACAAAACACACCAGCATGTAGGGTGGAGGTGATGCTGGTGAGGACAGCCATGATGCAAATGGCACAAAATCATGGAGAGTGATGCCAAGGGCAGCCGTGGTATACTGAGTGCTCATGACATGCTGGGGGCAGTGCTCCGGGCCCCATACTTACACCATCTCATCCTTCTGTGCAATGCCTGATACGGGCATTTTTTGGTTTCTAGATAAGAAAACCAAGGATTGGAGAAACCGAGTGACTTTTTCAGTCTCCCCGCTTCCTAGAATTCCACCAGGTCTGTCTGACTCCAAAGTCTAGGCTTTGAACCATTTGGATAATTTTTGTTTTCTCAAGAGAAAATAATAAAAACACCTGTTGAATGAATGAACACATACATGACTAAACGCCGGAAGTCCCAAGACACAGGGAATACATTCCCTTGTTTTTTGCTGTTTCCTGAGCATCCAGACAGAACTGGGCATATGTTAGATGCTAAAAGTCACACCAACATGAAATAAAGGACAGGAATGAAGGGCCCCACCTCTTCCACAGATAAAAGTGCCTGGGCTCTACGCTCACTGCCTGCCTCTCTCTCTCCCTGATGTGTTTTCAAATGCTGCTGTGCTCAAACATGTCCTTCAGATATAAAGAGTCTCCAGCTTTTAGTGACAAGGTGAGAAGCCATCGTGGGAAAAAGGTCATAGCTTTATCACTAGCCTGGGAGAGCTGAGAGAGGGAACATGGAGCAGAACCACAGTATCAGCAAATGCCAGGAGCGAGGCCCATGCCTGGTACTTACTATTCCACCTAAGTTTCACATCCTCACAACATCACCTGTTCCTTAATAACCCTCAAAATGATCTGTACTTCCATTTCTGTCATGTATCACTGATATATTTTAATAAATAGTCAAGTATAAAAGATTAGATTAATAGATTAAAACTATTAACCTATTAAACAACTCTTAACAGTCTAGAAATTCAAAGTAACCTACAATGCATAAATATATCATTAGTTGGAGATAATTCTTAGACACTTAATTTTCTTCATTGTACACTGTCAGTCAGCCACAACGCTGGGTAATATTGGAGTTCACAAAGACAGTATATGATTTAAATATTAACAGTAAATTCCCTGGTTAATTTAAACCTAGGGGGGAAAGCAAGAGTCTTGGGCAATCTTGTCAAGTCATAAACTCTGAAATTTAGCAGGGTGGGGTTCAACAGTTACAGCTGGAAACTTCTTTCGAGGATGCTGGGGCATGTGGAAGGTTGCCCAGGATGTTAAGAAGAAGCAGTGTTAATGGCATTTTAAACAGACACGCTACCTTCGTTTTCCAGTGGGTCTGGCAATGGTGCAATTCTGATTCATTAGCAATGTGCACTGTTTTCTGAGGGGCCACCTCTCTGTCTCCCAGATAGAATCTCCCCGACAGACAGGTAGGTAGTGGAGGCCAATGAGGGGCCCATGCTCACTGTCCTGCAGAGATGCACCACCCTGCAAAGACCATCCTGCACACATGAGGTCCCATGCAGACCCCAGAAGGCAGGAAGCTCAACCACTAAAGAACAAGGCCATCCCTAAGCCCTCACACTGGACGTCTAAACAAAGGATAAACACACTCCCTCTGTTCACCATTACTTCATGCCGAGGCTATGACTTAGCAACTACTCCTTTCTCTCATTCTCTGAGATCCAACGCCTCTGGCCATCTTCTCCTAGGAATGAATGGATAAGAGAGCGCCCCAGCAGGACTGCGACCCCTCCACCTTCCTGCCCACGTCGCCAGCTGATACCCAGTGCTGCCCAGCTGCTGACATAGATTTACTATCCCTCCACAGTGCTGTCCCCATTCTGGCATTACAACTGCCTTCCTCCCCTCCACCCTGCAGTCTCTAGGACTAGTGGGGTGACAACCAACCAGCTCTTGCCCCAACACTCCAGGGTGAGAACTCAGCCCTGGTTTGCTCACTGCCTGGAGTCACGCTGCCCTTGGACACACACACAGGACTCTTTTAACTACATGATCCAATCCTTACAAGGTGCTTGGGGATGACAAAGCAGATGTAGGGATCGTTGCTAGGAGCCCTACCCTGTCCACACCTTCCCTTCCTCATGTGCAAATCACAGTTGTTATACTTACCACTAAGGGTACTCTAGAAGATTAAAGGATGGATGGATGTAAGGTGCCACATACCTAATAGGAACTCAATGCATATTAGTTCTTTTCTCCCGCTCCTACTAAGTAAACCAGACAAAATGTGAAAAGTTAGGTTAACTATGAAAAAGATGAGCTCACAAGCCGTCAGTGGAGTACTCATAAATGGAAGCAGAAGAGGAATTTTTAGCCCCTATGAAAACAAAAGGGGTGGGGGCAAGGCCACCCTCCACACAGCAGTGAGGAGGAGAGACGGGAGACCCACACTGCAGCCAAGTCCACTGCAGGACAGGCAGGCAGGAGTGATCAAGAAGGTGGGTTTGAGGTGTCCCAATGCTATAAACTGTCACACTCCACATGGAGTCTGGAGGGTGCTCAAGCCAAGGGTGAGCATGTTCTTTTTTTGTCAGCAGAGTCAGACAGATGGTGAGGTTGTGGAAATTTCCTGGGTTGCCTTCTCAGATCAAGGGCCTCTGTTATTAAAGGCCTCAAGAAGCAACTAGGTCAGGTCCTCCTACTTAGCATTCTCAATATTGTGCTTCAGGACAAGCAAGATTCTGAACACTCTGAACTAACAGCCACAGGTTCACAAGAAGAACTTTCTTACTTTGCTCAAGGAGCATACGTGGGGGGTATGTGCTGAGTGAGAGGACTGAGTTCCCAGAGACCCCCACCAATTCCCTTTGCTGGACCACCCCAAGTTCAAGTGCCCTTTGGCACAAACAACTCACAGATTTTGATGGATGTGAATTGTGGTGTACATTTCTGTGGCTGTCTCCAGAGGGCAAACCTAACACTGCATATAAATTTTCAAGAATCTGCCTTATTTACAGAGCCTAGGTTGAATGGTGACTAATTAAGCAGAGTGAACTCGGCCCACCAAAAAACCAACTGGCCTCTTTGGAATAAGTACATGAGCCACCATTCAACCTGCAATGTAGGATTTTCTTGTGGACAACCTTTGCCCAAATTTTGGTAGGGTGAGAATATTTCTGGAAGTACATTTCTAGAAATGAAATCTGAACTCCAGTAATAGGAACATAAATCTAGAGTCAAGATGAAGACACCTCCCAAAACATACCCAGTTCTCAATTCATTCTGCTAATACCATACTGTTCATTGACCAGCACTGGGCTGACTACAGGTTGAATATTCCTCATCTGAAACACTCAGGAACAGAAGTACCCGGATTTTTTTTTCTTTCAGTTTTTGGAATATTTCCATTATATTTGCCAGTTCAACATCCCTAATCCAAATCCCAGAAATCTGAAATGCTCCAATGAGCATTTCCTTTGAGCATCATGTTGGTGCTCAAAAAGTTTCGGATTTGGGGGCATTTTGGATTTCTGGATTAAGAATACTCAATCTGTACTGCTGTGAAATTTTGTGCAAATGAAATTGCGTTGTTTAGGGCTACTTTTATTTTACTGCTGAAAACCAAAATGGTAAACAAGAAGAAGATATAAATAATTATGCAGCCACACACATGTGGTTATCAGATAAAATGGTCCACCAGTGAAAAATCTTGGCTTAATTAAAGAATAAGACTTAGCTACATTGAAAGCCATTTTACCATCTGGGTGACTCCAGACAAGTCTATTCCTCAATTCCCTCTGAACAAGAGGGATGTCAGTCACTATCTGAAAGGGCTGCTGGGAAGATCAAATAAGACACATACTTGGATTATGGTAGGCCTTCAACAAATAAGAGCTCCATCATCGTCATCCCTCCCTTCAGCCCTCTCTCCAGTGTCCAGGCTCTACAAGGAATCAATGTCACCCCACGTTATCAACTCCTAGGAACCAGAATCCACCACGGTAGTAATAAAAATAAATGTTTATTGAACACCTGCTTTGAACTAGGCATTGTGCTAAGGGTATATATATTATTATACCTAATCTTCATTGACAACACTATGAAGGAGGTACTAGTATAATCCCTAGTTACAGATGAGGAAGCCAAAATGCAGGAAGGCTAGGTAATGAGCCCAAGGTCACACAACCAGGCAATGGACAGTGCCAGAATCTGAATCCAGGCAGTCTGGGCTCCTCCATTCTGCACTAGGCTGCCTGGCCCTTAGCAGGGCTGGAGAGATGGTGAGGAAGACGCTTGACAGACCAGGCAGGGGGTGCAGGGGTGCACGGAGAATGTGGACCACAGGAGTATAGCTGCTCCACCCTGGGGCCATCCAAGAACCAAGCAGGAGGCTGTGTATTTTTGGATGCAGGCTAGGAGCCTCCTAGCATAATCCTTTGCTGAACTTAAAGTCCTCAGGCCTGAAAAAAAAAATAGCCCTTCAGAAACTCAGCTCTAAGCCTACCGTCTAAGGTCCTGTCTGTCCTGAACCCCTGGCAACACCTATCATCACATCTTATCCCCTGATGCTTATTCTCCTCCTGGCAGCCAGAATGATCCTTTTAAAACCAAATCATATTATACCACTTCTCTGTTCAAACTCCCCAGTGGCTCCTGATCTCACACACAGGAATGGCCAAAGTCCTGACAATGGTCTCCAGGGGCCTCCGTGGCCACACCGGCCTCCTTGCTGCTACTCCAGCTCCAGGGCCTTTGCACCTGCTGTTCTCTCTGCCCGGAATGCACTTCCCCCAAACGACTGCTTGGTTTGGCCTCTCAACTTTCAGATCCTTGTTCATGACTCACCTTCCCTGAATGCTCAAATTAGAGAGGCAACACTGTCTCCAGCTCTCCGGATCTCCTCTGCTTTTCCCCCCACAGCACTTGTTATCATCTAACAAGCATATACTTTATGTATTCATTACAGCTGCTCTACTCCCTCTACAACATCAGCTCTACAAGGGCAGGGATTTCTGTCTGTTTCATTCCTTGCTGTGCCTCCAGCACCCAGGTCAGTGCCAAGCACTTAGTAGGCACTCAGTAAATATTTATGGAATGAATGGATGAGATCTGATGTTTTTCTTATTCTCCTCCCCAATCTCCTTGTCTACAAGATCCTGTGCACTTGTTGGGCAACCTATAACAAAATAATGAGCCCTTTAACCTCTCCTATCCCAGATTTCCTTATCTCTAAAATGAAAGGGCTGGACTACATTTTCTACAGTCCTTCCAGCTCTGAAAATCCTCAGCTGACAAAAGAAAAATATATATATTTCTATATGATTCTTTATTACACAAAGTCTGTAACTGCATTTACTTGATTACAAAAACTGCATTTCCTTCAGAATTTTCCAAAGTTAAGGCCCCACACCCCCCCGACCCTTAGAATAAGTAGGGTTTGGCTGGAGTTGTGCTACATGATGTGTAACCTGCACACCAGATCAACATTAACCTCAAGTGCTGGGATCACTGGTCTTGTAAAATCGACCCAGTCTGGGTTACAGGGAAGTAAAGCAAACCACATTCAGTTGTTTCTTAAGATCAGAAACACCACCTCTCCTTGTCCCCTCAATTTAACACTAATTCTGTAGCAGCCCATGCTGTTGATTTTGGGGTTTAGCCAGAAGCCCTCTGGAGAAATACCATCATGTGTTCCAGGCCAAGAGGAAGGCGCTGGGATGAAAGCAGACCCTGGCGTAGTAGCAGAGTGTGCTATAGCATAGCTGGGGGTGGAGGCCCACGTTAGAGGGCTGGGGGTCCTTCAAGGTCATTCCGCCCAGAGCCGTCTAACCTAATTCTGACTTTGGGGAATCTTAGGACCTTCATTTCTCCATCTGAAGCAGGGATTCAATGAGCTCTAATGCTCTACAAAGTGGGTACCCATCGAAATCCCACCTGGCCATGGTCAAATCACCAGTGGTGTCAGCTAAGGCCACTACACCGACAATGTTCTCTCTCTCTCTTTTTTTTTAAGACAGAGTCTTACTCTGTTGCCCAGGCTGGAGTGCAGTGGCATGATCTTGGCTCACTGCAACCCTGCAACCTCCACCTCCAGGGTTCAAGCAATTCTCCTGCCTCAGTTTCCTGAGTAACTGGGATCACAAGTGCGTGCACCATGCCTGGCTAATTTTTGTATTTTTTTAGTTGAGACAGGGTTTCGCCATGTTGGCCAGGCTGGTCTCAAACTCCTGACCTCAAGTGATCCGCCCGCCTCAGCCTCCCAAAGTGCTGGGATTACAGGGGTGAGCCACCGCACCAGGCCCGACAATGTTCCCTTGACGGTTACCATATAATTCACTTCTCAGACTGAACATCTAGTCATTATATAAGTAATAGTGTGTTAGTCTTTCCAAGGATTGGTTTTCATCACAGAATCTATAAACTTGCCTGTGAGCTCCTCCAGAGTCCCACCTTCTTGATAGGCCCCCAGCCTACAGCACAGTTCCCGGCCCCAAACAGGCTCCTGTAACATGTATTAACTGATCCTTTCCTACCAAGAAGCAGGAGGGCGTGGTGGGTAAGTGTATGCATCACAGAAGTCAGACTCGGGTAGACTTTCTGGCTCTACTGCCTACCTCCACCTAGGCAGCTTTGGGCCGGTAAACCTCTCTGTGCCTCAGCTTCCTCATCCGTAAAGTGGGAATAATAAGAGTATCTCTCTCATGAAGTTGTTATAAAGATTACATTAAATTAAAAAATGAGGCTGGGCGTGGTGGCTCTTATCTGTAATCCCAGCACTTTGGGAGGCCAAGATGGGTGCATCGCTAGAGCTCAGGAGTTTGAGACCAGCCTGGGCAACACAGTGAAACTCCAGCTCTACAAAAAAATGCAAAAATTAGCCAGCGGTAGTGCTGCATGCCTGTAGTCCCAGCTACTTGGGAGGCTGAGACGGAAGGATTGCTTGAGTCCGAGAGGTAGAGGATGCAGTGAGCAGAGACTGCACCACTGCACTCCAGCCTGAGCAACAGAATGAGACCCTGTCTTCAAGAAAAGAAAAATTAATAAATTAATACACATAAATCACTTAGCTCAGAGCCTAACAAAGAAATGTTGACCAAATGGTGGTCATTACTATTAAAAAGTCTGTTTTTACACCTTAAGCCATACACAACCCCAGGTTTGGGTGGCCCTTCCTGATGCATATTCTGGCACCATGGTAGTAACACAGGGGCTCAGTCACTGAGTATGTGTGATGGAGAGGCTAGGCTAGCAGGGAGAACAAATCAATGTCTCACATGCCACCTTACCCCTCCTGTGACTGGGCAGGCATCTCTAATCAATCTCAGCATTCTTCCACCAACTACAGCCTTAGGGGGATAATACTCAATTCAGAGCTTCAGGTAGCCACTGTGGGAAAACCCGCCTGTTCTTCTCTGGCTACAATTACCAGGCAGAGATGCTCGTGTAGGAGAGATTCACGCATCAGAGAGTGAGGGCAGACCACATTCCCACAGGACTGACGACGGGTGGGTGGTGCTTTGTCTCTTCATTCACTCAGTGCAGTACTTCGAACAGTGCCTGTCATGCAGGAGACACTCAATGTCTGACTAGGGGAATAAATTAGCATCTAACCCATCTGAGTTCATAGCATACAGCACTGGGCCTACCAGAGCAGGTGCTTAGTGAAAGTGGGAGGAAAGTGGGAGAGGCTGTCTAGACCCTCACTTGGGCACAGCACTGAGGAGTGGAGAAAGCACCAGCTTTGGCAGGTTCATGGCCCAACACAGCCACTGACTCATTATACACCCCTGAGCAGGGCCCTTCCTCCCAAAGGCCTCGATCTCTCCACTGCACAATGACAGGGTGGTCTAGACAAACTCAACGCCCCTTCCAGTCTTGATTTCCTGATCCAAGAAATACTTACAGGCACTGGTCTGACAACTGCTACTGCCCCGTAGGCCACAGCCTCACACATTGTTCTTACACAAATTCCACTCCTAGGGACTCAGGAGAGAAACACAAAATGCTGGGCAGCTGCTGGCTACATGGGTCACCCCCAGTGACCACAGGCCCAAGTGCACCATCTCTGAATTCTACCTGCTCCTCTCCACACTCCCTGTCTCTACGTCACTCGCACATCTTCTTCCATCTCATCTAGTGTGCCCATCCCGTAAACACGTACTGACAACCTGCTAGGGGCCAGGCCCACGGCAGTGAACAAGACAGACATGTTCTCTGCCTATGGAGCTGGCACTCTCAGAGAGACAGAAAAACAGGAACACAAGGAAGGGAATGAAATAACGAATAATGAAAATGAAATAATTAAACAGCATAAACAGGCTATGAAGGCCACACACCATAGACTGGGGTGGAGGTACCTTGATACAGGGGGTCAGGGAAAGCTTCCCTGAGGGTAGAAGAGATTCCAGATCTGAAAGATGAAAGGGCATTCATCATGGGAAGATCAGAGAAAGAACATTCCAGGCACAGGGAACAGGAGTTGCAGAGGCTCTCAGGTAGGAGTCAGTTTAGACTAGGGACTGACAAACTATGGCCGTTTATGGGCATATTTATGTATTGCCATGGCTACTTCAGCATTATAATGGCAGAGTTGAGAAACTGCCACAAAGATTATACAGCCTGCAAAGCGTAAAATATTTGCCACACAACACAGGTCTCTGGGTTGCAGAGACCTCCAGCCTGGTACCATAGCCTCTATTCTACTAGCCTCCAATCCACCCAACAAATGGCTGCCAGGGTGGTATTCCTGAAATACCAAGCTGAACACATTACTCTCCTGCTCAGAGAATGTCAGTATCTTTCCACGGTTTCTCAAAGTACATTCCAAAGAACATTTCCTCAATGCAATGAGCTTCAATAAAGGGGTCCCATGGTTAAGTCTGAGAAATATGATTCTCTCTCTCACTTTCTAAACATGATTCTCTCTCTCTCTCTCTCTCTGCCTGTCTCTTCTCAAGCACACACATTAGCATATTAAAAGATCTGGAAAGTCCCACAGCAAATAAACCTTTTTAATTTTGTTTAACCCACTGTCCTCTGAACTTATTGGGCCACAGAAAGAACCCTTTTTTTCCTCACACAAAAAAATCCATTAACGTTTTAAAGAACCTGTGTTCCATAGGCTAACAGGCAAATTCTTCTGCTTGGCATTCACAATCTGACCCTCAGCTCTAACAGGTAACCCTAGGATCGATTCTAGATTTTATGTATGTGTTCTGGGGAACCGTCTCTCTTGTCTGTCCCTTACCTTCTTTCTGCCTCCAAAGCCCCAAATAAAGATCACATGGCCCTTCTAGTCTTGCTCTACCCAACAGAACAGCAGCAACAGCAGCAGCAGCATGGGTGCTAACATTACCAAGTACCTACCTGTGATACCTGTCATGATGTCCATAGCTTGGGCCTGTCTGATTATCTCTTTCTCTCTTCTTTGGTAACAACAGTCCAGTTCTCCATTGGGGACCACCCCTCTCCCTTCTCCTACCATCACTGAGGGTGAGGACAGGCCACCCCCTCTCCACCCTGGCTAATCAGAGTATCCCATCCCCTGCTTTGGCATGACTGGTTCAGAGAGAGGAGCACATGACACTAGCACACAGGCCAATGGATTCTGGACAAGGATGGAACTGGCTGCCCCAGGAGTTCTCCATGCAGCAGGCCAGATGGAATTCCAGCCCAGGTCTTTCTGCCTAGTCTTACACTTCACTCCTAAGTTCTCAACTTGAGCGGCCAATGGCCGGTTCAGGAATGAACCATCCTTGGATTCTGGTCACAGGTACCCACACAGAAAATGCTTTCCACGACCTCACATTCTCTGGGGAAGTCTGGATACTTCTTGCCAAGGAGGGCTGGCCTGGACCATCCATCCTTTCAGGGGGAAGGTGAGGACCAGAGAGTGGTAACTGTTAGTCATGAAGACCTGAGTCAGCAGGTGGACAAGCTGGGGGCAGGAGAGGGAGTGTACCTGCTCGCAGTGCTTTTCCTTCCGGCTGCACTGGCTCCGTCAGCCTGCAAAAGAAACCCAAAACACCTACATCAGCCAAGGCAGAAGACGTAGACTCGACCTGCTGCCACCCCGCCAAGCTCCCACTGAATATTAGCCTTCAGACTGTGGGGTGAGCTGGCCACAAGCGCCTGTCCCGCTCCTACAGGCTAGACAAACTTGCACCCAGTGGTAAGAGGGAGTCAGGACACCTCCCCACAACCCCACTTGCTTGGCCCTTTAAATCCCCTGAGCACCCACTGCCAACACAAACTCAGCAACTGCACTGCCCTGGGGACTCAGTGAAAAGTAAGTAACCAGCTAAATCTGAGATTGAATTGCACCACTTTTATTTTCAACTGGGATTTCCAATAAAACAGTAGCTGTAGATTTATTCCTACCAACCAGAGGGAAAAAATCTTATTACGTTAAAATATTCTTCCCCCCAACCCTATGAGCAGAAGGCAAGAGAGGGCCAGTTCTTAATCTCTTTTATTTGGGTGTCGGGGGGAGGGGGAGATAAAGCTAACCAAATGAAATTTTCAGAAATCATAAAATTCTGGTTCAGATGCAGAGACTGGGGCCCTGGGCACAGAGGGAGCTGCCTGAAGTTTCATGAAAACAAACTCCAGGGGTCCTGACTCCTGGACCAGTGCTCAGGGGGACCTCAACGCAGAGGCTGACAGAGGTTGCAGACCTGGGAACAATGTCTAGATCCTCCATTACTGCCAGCTGAAGATGCATTCCCGGGCTTTGTCAAAACACCTCTAATACGAATCATAGGATAATACAGGTCTGAAATTCAGGTGCATATCTGTTTCCAAATTCAGAATCTTTCCAATTTTAGAAAGGTAATGTATGGCCCTATGTCTTATATTTTGAAACAACCCTGGCAGAGCCCCTGCTAATCAAGCACGTTGTTATTTCTATCGTAAAACATATGCATAGGTAACCCTACGTAGGATAAATGCCAACGAGACAACCATCAGGACTGTAACTAGCCTTTTCTCCCTTCAGGTCAAGTTCTGCTGCCTCATCAGTTATAAAAACTTTTTCAAGTTTCTTTGAATTTCAGGACTGAGGATGGACTGAGGATCTGAAATAAAACACCAGCAGCTACCTTTTGATGAGTGTTTACGAGAAGTTGCAAACTGGCAAAATCAGATGGCGAACTTCAATTCAAACAAATTGGCAATATATAAAAATAAAAGAATTGCACTGAAAAAAGGCCAGATCTCCACCTTCTCTTATTAAACTGGATAACCCTGTGATATCCAGTTCTACATGGTGACAGGCAGCCAGAGCTGACATACTTGGTTCTCCACAGTCTCCATCCCCTCCTCCTGCCTTATAATCACCCAGTCCTTGTCTGGTCCCAGCAGGGATCCACACTTGCTCCCCATGGAGAACTTCCCATTAGGCACTAGGATATGGACATTAATGCCTTCTCTCATTTAATCCTCACCATAGGTCCTCCCCCACTCCACCCCATAATATCCCCATTTTACAGCAAGAGCACAGAAGGTCAAACAATTTATTCATTGAAAGTCCCACGGCTATAAGCTCAGGACTGGGTCACCCCAAAGTCCAACTTCCTCAGTTCTGGAGCATTTTACTTCCCACCGATATTCAGGAGAGCCAATTGGGAAATGGGGTGACATCAAACAGCTCCTATTTCCCACACAAGGGAAAGCGAAAGGTTAAGGATGAATAGGGAGGGAGAAATGTGAGGTCGGGAAGGAAGAAATTAATGAGCTGCTCATGTATTATTTCAACAGAAGAAACAAGAAAGCAGAAAACGGTTTGCATATCATTTCAATGGAAGCAAAATAACAGATCAATTACGGCCTCTTTCCGACATCTTGCATTCCTCAAAACTTGTATGTGAAGTGAACAGGCTGAAGTTGTTTGAATGTTTGCATCATAAGCAGCAGAAGTGGTATGGGTGGAAATTCTGCCCCAGAGAGCTTAAAAAAATGGTCAACTCCCAAATGGATCTCTTGCCTTTCAGACTTAATTCTGTGCACGTATTTTTAGCATGTCACACACACTTTTAAAGTTGTCATTTTTGTCCTTTTCCTTCACAATTTCACACAGAGTTGACCAGCTCAAGTGCAGCAAACATGTGACAGAGGGTGGGATAAGAGTCTCTGTTTTCAGCATGCCTAATAATCTCCACCTTTGTTTCTCTTTTACTGAGTGAATACTTCGGCTTCTGTGTTACTGGTAGCTGCACGCGTTTCTGTTTTCCACCCATTTTTATAAAACAAAGAGAAAGTGCTAAAAATATTCAAAGAGTTGTCGAATACTTTTGCAGAGACTCAAGTGGTACTGCTGGGAAACTGGGGCAACTAGAGGAAAGAGTTCTACCTGGTCAGGGTGTGGGATGTTCAGATGGTGGCCGATGAGAGTTGCTTCATTGGGATATGGATGAACAATGGATTCAGCGGGAGATGTCCAAGACACATGTCTCAGTATCACAGCACATGGCAATCACAGCATGTGCGCCTGGCCGAGTCCAGCTACACCATGAAGAGAGAGCCAAAGCTCACTGTGTTGGGAGCACCAGCTCCCAGTGTGGAGTTCCATACACGCCAGGCCGGTGTGGTCTGTCCTTACAAATACATCACAGCCATTCCTTCCAAGTGGATTAAGCTGAACTTCTGACGTTTCCATGTGCCGAGGCCAAAATGTTCTAACATCAGCAATTTCATATGATTCAACCTAAACAATAAACTCATCTGTACCCTGTGTAATCTGACCTGAGTCTCAATTTGAACTGAAGCTTAAGAGAACAGAGTTTAGAGTCAGATTGAGTTCAAGTCCTGGTTTTGCCGTTTTCCAGCACTGTGATCTTCAGCAAGTCACATGTACTCCCAAGACCTCGATTTCTTCATCTGCAAAATAGCAAGATGCTAATCACAGGCCCTACCTCACGGGACTGACTTGAGATGCACGATAGCTTAAATAAGGTAAAACATGTAATAGCATGTGAGTGCTTGGGTATAATAATGAAAATAATCACTGACAACCCTATAGTTATAGAGGCCACTATTTATTAGGTCTAGGAAACTGAGGCACAGAAAAACAGAATGATATGTATAAGATGAACGAGTCGCAGAGCCAGACTGGGCTGGACCATGGGTCTTCTGCCTCAAGGTCTTCCCCAAATCCCAAGCTGTAAGTCAGCATCTCATGACTGGCCACCAGACCACCACAGCCCGAAGGCCTTCTCCAATGGTGCAGTCAGAATGACAGTAATGTCACTAAAGTACTAAGTGCAGCCCTGGTATATGTAGTCATTACTCAGGTAATGGAAACTCCCACTGCAGCTGCTGTTGTTTCACCATCTTCTGTCACTGGACTGGGTGCTTCTTACGGATGTAGCTTGTTGCCCTGGCTCTGAGTCTCATTTTGAACCTTAGACAAGCTCTTTCCTTTGTCTGGACCTCAGATTCTCCATAGGTTAAAAAATGGGGGCAAGGAAAGGAGGTTAAATCAGATCATCTCCCCTACTCCATGTTGAACTGACCCAACCTTAATCAGACCACTCTCTGGCAAATAAAATAAGCAGGACCCCAGGGAGATCCTCCTTCTCACTCTCTTGAAGCTGAGGTGAAGGTGTATCCAAGCCCTCCAGCCCCGCATAAGGGTGCCTGTCCCCGCTTCCCAGTCCCACCCATTCTTATTCACCAGTTTCCCCTCAGGACCTGGGCAAGGCTATTTTTGGTTTCATTCGACCCTCCTCTTCCCTCCCAAATGAATGTGAAGTTGTTCTTTTCCATTCTCTTATTAAGGGTTTTCTTGGAAAGAAAATATTATTCCAAACCCAGAAATTTTATTTCTAAATTTGTGCAAATGTAAGTTGTAAGACATTAGCTGCATTTCACATTTTGTGCAAATGGCAGAAACAGGCAATTCGTGTGCTCCGGGATGGGGGCTGGCCAACGATTTCGATAAAATAAACCCTTTTTTAATTTAAATGCTAATGCACTGAATTAAAATTTAATAACTGAGGAAATTGAAAAGCCGAGGCAGGAATATTGGAAAATTAAATCCAACAGGAAACAGCTGAAATTTATTTCGTAGAAGAGGTGGGAGGATAGCAAGCTAAGCTGTCTTATTAGATTTAATTTTTTTTTTTCCAGAAATGAAGCAAAAAAAAAAAAAAAAACCTATCTTCTCGGGCTGGCTCTAGGGCCAGTAAAAAATCCACAGTGGCTGTTGGATTTATTTGCTCAATTTTTTTTCCTGGGGAAAAAGGCTTTCTTTTTCATGCTGAAATATTTTCATAAATTTCAAGCCAGCATTTTTAATCTTAAATTTAAAATTATGGGAGGTCACATTAGTGCACTAGGTACGGTTCCAAATCTTTAAGGAATAGCAAGCAACCAAAAAAAAAAAAGGTAAAAGGAGGTGTAGATTGCTCTTTTCTTTTTTTTCCTTTTTTTCAATTGGTTTTAATTCACACAAAGTTGAAATTTCATTATTTAAAGATTCCTCCTGGATGGATAAGAACCCAAGCATTGTGGGGGAACAAGTGTGGGTTTGGAAAACCTGCTGCCAAAAAGATGAAGAGATTAAAGATTTATTCAAATTATAAAAATGGCATTTTTTTTTTTTTGTAAGCCACTGTGAGGAATTTCTGGTAAAATTTCCTCCCTTCATTGCCTGGGAAGGGGTAAGGGTGGGGGAGGGTGGCCAATGTAATTGCTTCTCTTAGATCTCCAATCTTTTGTGCACACTGATATATTCATTTGTTATACAGCTGTTCAGCGGCGGAAAGAATGCTGGGGCGCCCATAATTCTAAGCAAATCAATCAAAAATTAATGATTTGTCATGCTTGCACAATGGAGGAAAAACAGCTCCTTAGGTCCTGGCTGCCTGATCTCGAAGAATGAAATGCCTTTCTTCGATAAGAGAGCCGAGCCTGAGGCTCGGGGAGGCTGAGGTGCCACAAATGTGGGGGCCTCACAGTCCCCCTAGCTCTGTGAGGGCAGAGGGGGGCCACCGTCTTGGAGGGGGCATTTCCAAGATGGCGCCACAGCTAGCCAAGCTCAGGATGGACCTGGCGCAGCACATTTTCACAGTGCTATAATTAGGATTTTGCCTTTTCCTCCCCCACCACAACTCAAAAATTACTTGGTCTCTAGAGAACTGAATGGCTCCCTCCTCCCCCAGCTAGATTTAATTTGTCCCTGTTCATTGTTTTCCCAACACTGCTGACACGCAGACATCAACCAACTTTATGGGACTGGGACTGGGGCTACAGTTTTTGAAGGGTCTGTCACCCCTACGGGGTGTGTGTTGTCCCTCCTCCAACGGCCACATCCCACACATGACCATGTCAGCAGTACCCAGCTCAGGGCCTGGCACAGGGCAAATACTCAGCAAATATAGTTGAATCTGCTAATTATGACTGTTTCTCAAAAAATACTGATAATGAGGTTGCTTAGATGAATGGTGCATTGGCAGTCATGCTTGAATGAAATATATCAATTGACTGCAAATAATTAATCATTCCTTTATTCACTCAGCAGATAGTTCTTGAAAACCTACTATGTGGCAAGTACTCTGCTGGGCTCTGGGTGGATGACCTCAAATCCACTAGCGGACAATTCTGAATGCCCAGTGGTATTTTTCAGGCTTCTCTGCACCCTTATGGAAGGGAAGCATGAACGTGAACCCAGAAAGAAATGGGAGTTTCTCTGCATGCTCAAATGCCCTCTGAAGTCTTGTAGCTTACGAATTCATTTGAATGTTACATTCACAACCACCAAATACATATGACACCGTAATATATATTTAATATATTTTTATATGTTAGTACAAATATCAATATTGTTTTGAATAACCAGCTGGTACAATTAACCCTGCAGGAAGATGTGGCCTCAGTAGTGGGTGCAACCAAATGCATTTAACCTGGAGGCCTGCAGGGGGCACTGCACGTGCAAGAAGCATCCACCAACCCAGGACCTGCCCAGAGGATGATTCTACCCTGTGTCCCCTAATATTTAAAGGACAGTTGGTCTGAAACAACTCAAGCCTTATTTATATATCTCTTTCCTTTCCAAAAGCCAGTGAATCCCCAAACCTTAAAGTATAACTTTCTGTCTCTCCCACTGAGTCACAAGACTCAAAGAGAATTCACTCATTCATCCAACAAACATTTATTAAACTCCTTCTACATGCCAGACATCATTGTAGGCAGCTAGGATATATCCATAACCTCGTGGCAATTACATTCAAGTGGGGGGAGACACTAACATAAGGTGTAATAAATAAGTAAAACATGTAGCAGGCTTGAAAGTAATCAGTTCTATGGTGTGTGGGGGAGGCGGCGGGGGAGTCATGAACAGGGAAGCATAGGGTGGTCAGGAATGCTGGGAAGAAGGGAGGAGCCACAGGCTGCAATTTTAAGTAGGGTGGTCAGGTTAGCATCATTGGGTGAACACTGTAAGAGGGTGAGAGAGTTGGCCATGTGGTGTCTGGGGCAAAGTGGATGCCAGTGCAAATGACCCCAGGACAGGAGCACACCTGGTGTGCTTGGCAAAGAGCAAGAACGCCAGGGTACCTGGGGCAGAATACATGAGGATGAGAGGAGGAGAGATCATGGAGGTCAGCTCATGCAGAGCCTTGCAGGCCACCGAAGAGCCTTGGCTTCTACTCTGGAAAGCCACTAGAAGGTTTTTGGCAAAGTGACATAATTTGACTTCCATTTTAGAAAGATCACTCTGGCTGCTATGTTGAAAGGAGACCATGAGGCCAGGGGGGAAACAGGAGGCTGGTGGGGCTATGGAGCGGTCCATGGAAAAGATGATGGTGGCAGGGACTGAAGAGGGTGAGGAAAGGTTGAGTTCTGAATATACTGGTAGGTGCTGGTAAATCAGATGTGGGGTATGAGATAAAGAAAGAGTCAAGGAAGATTCCAAAAATCATGGGCCTTAGCACCAAGGAAAATGGAGTTGCATCTCTCCCACACATGAGAACACTAACCATCAGCACAGTACTTTACCGATAGTTACGTTGAATGAGATATTCCCAGTAACCCTGCAGGGAAAACACTGCGGTTTAACTATCCCCCTTTGACCAAGAATTAACCAAGCACCTGAAGGGGCTAAGTGACTTATCCACGGCCAAACCACCGCCAATGGCTTGGCCAAGGTTCACACACCTTCTCACCCCAAGTCCACAGCCATTTCCTCTATATCCTTGGCCCTTCCTCTATGGAACCAATGGATAAAACTTAGCCCCAAACCTTATGGATGAACCGTTTTTCTGTCTAGCCACAGAGCTCCAACTCAGGCACAGGCAGCCCCAGCATTTCTTCACCAGGTGTCCCTAAAAAACGCCATTTAAGAGTGCCAGGGCCAGTGCTGAAAAAGTTATAAAGAGCTTTGCAAGTTACAAAGAGGATTCTGTTCCCGGAAAACCAAATATATGATAAATTCTCCAATTAGACCTTGCCTCTCAGATCATACTCAGTGGTATGTGTCTAACACATTGTACTTGGCTTTTAGTTTTGTGTTATCTTTCCCAACTGAATATGGTAACTCAAAGCCACTGACTACCCCAGGTTCCAAGCTTGAGGACTGGCTAGAGGCTCCCAGAGAAGACCCTGGCCTGAAAGAACTAGAACTCACATGGGTTTGTGCCATTTTTCCATAAATATTTATGAAGTTCCTATTAGATGTGTGATTCTGGGCAAGGCCTTGGCTGGTGGAAGATGCTAAGATGAATCAGACCTGGTTCCTTATTCGTTCACCCAAATACCACTATGTATTATGATGTAAATGCCTACTATGGGCTGGGAACTAAAATAGTTACTGGTGACACAACAGCAACAAGAACAGTGAAGGGGACAGGCATTGACGACTTAATGGCTTCAATCTATCAGTTTATAATTACCACCTGAGATGCGTGCTCTGAAGGGCAAGGTCTGGGTTCCATCAGCATCTTTGACAAGAGGATCCAACAGACTTCAGGGTCAGGAAGAGCTTCTCTGAGGAGGGATGCTGGAATAGGGAGCACAGAGCTCACACTCAACAGGGGCTATAGAAACTCTAGATGCAGGTGAAGCTAACACAGGCTGGATGACAGAGCAACACGCACCTCATGCAGGGCAGTGAGGAAAAGGGCACCACCTTGCTCAGCTGGGAAGCCCAGGCCCCTGAGCCTCGCTGGATTGCAGCCTTCTCTGAAGGCTTCACCAATGAAGGAAGTGCCCAACCCACCCAACATGCACAGGCTCATACAAGGAGTTCCTGACTAGACCCTCAGGCCGGAGCCCACACCTCCCTCTGGACTTGGTAGCTTCCAGCTCTGAAGGGGAAGGAACAATGGTTTGATCTTTCCCCTTTTTATTTGCTGCGGAGTGGCCACAATGTTCCATGGAACAGAAATGTGAAGACCATCCCCAAACCAGGTCTAAGCATCTTCTCCGCAGGAGGCCCCAGAGACATAGCGATTGACTGGCCAAGTTTCCAACTACGAGCGAAAGCCAGGGAAAATTACCACTTTCTTTATGCCTCTCGGTTCTGATGCCTTTCTTTCTTTCCCAAGCCCTGCCTCTCTGAGGTCCAGAGTTAAAACATAAATCATGCGTGCCTGGAATGGAACCAGTGTGGGTCTTGTCTGCTTCCTGTGAGTTTCCAGGTACAGGTGGATTCTTCTCCTCTCTCTGATAGGCAGCCATGCAGATTGGATCCAGACCCTAATACAGTCTTCATCATCATCATCACCGTCTTTGACATCACTGTCAACAGTCAGGAATCAGTAAGTCCTGTAAGTCAGGCTAAGGGAGCTGGAAGCTTATGGACAGACTTGGAAGGCATGTGCACCCCAAAAGCAACTGCGAGCTGCAGTATGCAGACCAGAGGCAATAGCCAGCACAGAGTCCAGAGTCCCCTTCCAGGGAGGAGATGATGGTGGTTTGGGGAAGGTGGTGGAGGAGAGAAAGCTGCAGGACTGAGAGCTACTGGGAGCAGCAGGGATCAACTGAGATAATATGAGGAAAACACCCAGCAAGACACCAGCACATATTAGTTGCTCTGTGAACACAGGTTTTTGTTGTTGTTGTTGTTTAAATAAACTGCAGCAGCTATTGAGAAACCCCTGCCAGTCTTAGACTATGTGCAGAGGGCCTGGTTTCCTTCATGCACAGACCTGGGCCCCTGGGAGGGATGGAGGAATAGAATAATTCACCTCCAAACCTGAGTCACAAAGTTTCAAGGAGAAGGGGGCCAGGCGCGGTGGCTCACGCCTGTAATCCCAACACTTTGGCAGGCCGAGGTGGCTGGATCACCTGAGGTCAGGAGTTCAAGACCAGCTTGGCCAACATGGCAAAACCCTATCTCGCCTAAAAATACAAAAAATTAGCCAGCTGGACTCCTGTAATCCCAGCTACTCAGGAGGCTGAGGTAGGAGAATCACTTGAATCCAGGAGGCAGAGGTTGCAGTGAGCCGAGACTGCACCATTGTACTCCAGCCTGGGCAGCAAGAGCAAAACTTCATCTCAAAAAAATAAAAATAAAAATATGGAGGCCGGGTGCGGTGGCTCAAGCCTGTAATCCCAGCACTTTGGGAGGCCGAGACGGGCGGATCACGAGGTCAGGAGATCGAGACCATCCTGGCTAACACGGTGAAACCCCGTCTCTACTAAAAAATACAAAAAACTAGCCGGGCGACGTGGCGGCGCCTGTAGTCCCAGCTACCCGGGAGGCTGAGGCAGGAGAATGGCGTGAACCCGGGAGGCGGAGCTTGCAGTGAGCTGAGATCCGGCCATAGCACTCCAGCCTGGGTGACAGAGCGAGACTCCGTCTCAAAAAAAAAAAAAAAAAAAATATGGAAAAGGTGGAAATCTGCAGAGAGGTGGAGGCAGCAGCCTCCCCTGCAGGGCTATGTGGGACTCACCACCCAAGGCACAGTCTGGTTCCCATCCCAGGGCACCAGGTGCCACCATGGCTAGAGCCTTCAGTCTGCACATGAATCCAACAGGTACTATGACAGTTTCTGGTTGATTAATGTGTGTTCTAGTCCCCGAGCTGGGCAGGATCAGAAAGTGTTCTAAATGTTGTTTCAAAAAGAGTGAGGTTTTTCCTAGATCAGGCCCAGTAAGGTGTTTTTATTTTTTTAAACTTTTTTTTTGAGACGGAGTTTCACTCTTGGTGCCCAGGCTGGAGTGCAATGGCGCAATCTCGGCTCACCACAACCTCCACCTCCCGGGTTCAAGCAATTCCTCCCTCAGCCTCCTGAGTAGCTGGGATTACAGGCATGTGCCACGATGCCCGGCTGATTTTGTATTTTTAGTAGAGATGAGGTTTCACCATGTCTGTCAGGCTGGTCTCGAACGCCCGACCTCAGGTGATCCACTTGCCTCGGCCTCCCAAAGTGCTGGGATTTACGGGCATGAGCCACCGTGCCCAGCCTAAAACACTTTTTATATTGAAGAAATTTCACATTTACAAAAGAGTTTCTCAGGGATAGCAGGGAGCTCCCATATATCCTTCACCTGCCATCAGGGGCTCCAGGCAGGGCAGTAACATGGTCAGAATTCTGTCCTCCAACGGGCTGCTGGCTAGGGCGATGACAGACACCAAGACCAGTCAGGGAGTAGTTGTCAAAGTCCAGGGAGGGTTGGCTGAGGTCTGAGCTAAGGCAAGGCAAAGCCTGGTCTCCCTCCCAGGGACCAGCAATCAAAATGCCCACAGGCTCCAGCAGTCACCAGGAAGAAAGAAGCCAGCAGCAACAACAGGGTAATGGTTACTGGGAGTCAGCCTGGGCACAAGCGCCCCCATGTGGGACACTGGATGCATCATGATCTCTCAGTGCCTCTGCTCCTTTATCTGTAAAATGGGGAAATCCCACCGCCCACCTCATAGAGCCATTGTGAGGATTAAATGAGCTAGTTGTGCTTGGAACAGGGTCTTTCCATCTATGTAGTGCCAGCTAGTATCATCAATTCAGCATAAAGGGCTTCAAATGAAGATAATCCTAGCGATCTAGAAGTGGCCAGCATCCACTGGGCACCTCCCATGTGCCAGCTCTGGCTCAGGGTACAGCATGCATCATCTCATTCAGTGTTCTCAACTACCATAAGAGGTGGGGATGTCACCAGTCCCCATATGCAGGGGAGGCCTTAGAGGCATGCTGGGTCCAGGGACCAGCTGGGAAAGACTCAGCCAGGATACTCCAAGTCCAAATCCACATTTTCAAACCCTATACCATCCTGCCTCCAAGGCTGGTGGGGTGACCTTGGAGAAAGTGACTTGCCCCATTATCTTTCAGCGTGGACACGTTCCTCTGGGTGCATAAATGCTGCTCTGCTTGTTTTCTTTTTTAAAAAAGAAATGCATCTCAGTTCTTTCCAGTCACAGTTAATCTCTCAATTTACAAAAGAGGGAGTCATGTGACTGAATTCCACAAAAATTCTCTCTCCAGGTTTATGATTTTACAGAAAACTCTAGGGAAAACTGCCTGGAGCGAGTTAAAACCAGATCAGCCATAAACCATGTCCTGGTACAGCCTCACCAAGCTGAGACTCAGATTACTCATTAAAGATGTGATAAATATTCACTTCAGATCAGCAGGAAGTGGGGGTTGGGGATTAAAAGAAAAAGGAAACTTTTTTTGCTTCATGGAGAGAAAAACCTTTGTATAAATACAAAGGGTTGCAAACTCCAAAGTAGGTGAACCTAGAATTCAGGGACAAGGTTTTAAGTCATCCCCTTAGGTATTTCTATGTATGGCAGTAGGGGAAGAGGCTGTCCTCAAATCTCTTCTGGTGAACTGAAGGCTTCAGTCTCCTTTAATACGGCCCGGGTAATCCTGGCATGTCTGGACAGCCTCACCAGGGAAGAGGAAGAACTTTACACTCTAGGAGACCCCTGTTAGCACCAGGCCCTCCTCTGACTTGTTCGAGAGGCAGTCTCTGGCCCTCAGACTGCCCATCTGTTCAATGAGGTTGCTGGACCCATGGCCTCTCAGAAACATTCCAACTCTGACATCTGGAGTCAGTCAGGCCTGAGTTCAAATTCTGCCTGGGCCACTTAGTAGCTGGACACATCCTGTCTCTTAGCCTTAGTTTCCTCTGATGTAAAATAGAGATAAAAATCCCCCCATCCCACGGCTGTTGGATGGATGAAGTGATAGAAAGTCTGCAACATTCTCAGCCAGTGCTAACAACACTACATAAGCCCCAGATCTGGATGATGTCATTAAGATTACATTGATGGTGGTAAGTAAAATTAATACATTTTTTAAAAAGGCAAACATATGGTGATCACTCCAGTCGGCACGATTTATTTGGCACAGTAGTTTCCAGTATAGAATCTACAGGCAGATGGGCTGGGTTCAAACCCTGGCTCTACCACTTACACGCTATGTGTCACTGGGTAAGTCACTTAACCTTTGTGACTCAGTTTCCTTATCTGTCAAATGGAGATAATAACAGTACTGACCTCACAAGGTGACTGAGGACCCCATCAGTTCAAAATACATAAAGCTCTGAGAACAGCATCTGGCACTTAGTAAGTAGCATATAAGTACTACCTATATAAATAATTACTTTTTATAAAATGATTTATTAGTAGTAAACTTTAGCTATAACTATTACCACTTATTAAAATTTGGGCAAGTCCCTTTTCCTCTGGGCCTCTGTTGTCTAGCTATAAACTAGAGAATTTTGAGGACCCTCGTAATTCTGAAACTTGCTAATACTGTCTCACTGCCTAGACAACAGTCTAACAACGTCTAGGAAGCCTTCCCTGACCATGAGCACCAAGAAGGTGCCTGAGAACACCTAAGACCATCGCCACTCTGCAGCCTTGCTCCCCACCAAACTGTAGGTTGTGTGAGGGTGGCTTGCTGTTTTCAGCTTCTCTGTGGCTCCACGGTACCTAGGGCTATGGACATGTTGCGTTAAGATGAGGCTTCATAAAAGTCAGTCAACTGGTTTAAAACATAAAGGAATTGTAGTTCCAATAGTCAGAGAGCCATGATGGTGAATGGAATCCAAAGAATCATTTCATCTACTTTAAGAATGGCCTCTTCTAACCACTTAGTAGTGGCTGCCTGGGACCATGTGTGGAGAAAGATTCTGAGGTCACAGCAGAGCTCGGTTAGAAAGTGCTGTGATTGATTACTGATGTCTGCAGTGAGTATGGTAAAGTTGGGGATGGAAGCATGCTTGCCCCCTCTAATCTAGTCCAATGCTCTTCTTTTTTTTTTTTTTTTTCTTGTTTTGAGACGGAGTTTCACTCTTGTTGCCCAGACTGGAGTGCAATGGCGTGATTTTGGCTCACTGCAACTTCTGCCTTCCAGGTTCAAGTGATTCTCCTGCCTCAGCCTCCCGAGTAGCTGGGATTACAGGCATGAGCCACCACTCCCAGCTATTTTTTTGTGTGTTTAGTAGAGACAGGGTTTCACCATGTTGGTCAGGTTGGTCTTGAACTACTGACCTCAGGTGATCCACCCGCCTCGGCCTCCCAAAGTGCTGGGAAATGCTCCTCTTTTACAGACAGAGAAACTGAGGCCTCCTGACCCCCAAAGCACCCTTCTTCCGGTCACCACATTTTCCTTTGCAAACCTATTCCCACATAGAAGAAAGAAGCTGAGGCCTTTTAAAATGTGTAGTAAAAAGAGACACCAAAGAAGAAAGAAGACCAGAGACAAAAGAAATATACATGGAAAAAAAAATATGTGTAAAGTGCAGGGCTTACTTTTGCTGTGAAAG
>NW_016806398.1:2007153-2084902 GCF_001698545.2 Rhinopithecus bieti
TTTTTTAAATAAAATTTTTTTTTTTTTTTTTTTTTTTTTTTTTTTTTAAAGAAAGAAAAGTCTGGAACACATATTCAAAGTAGAAATCTTACAAATTCCTATTGCAAAATAACTCCTGGTCAGCCAACCACAATCTCTATAAATATATCACAAGATCAACAGCCCAGGAAAACAGGGGGAGGGGGAGAACAACTGCATGATTTTTTTTTCAAAATCAAAACAGTAGACACAAAATAGTCCCTCTCACAGTTGGAAAGGAAGGAATCACTCATATTCCTACAAAATGAGAGGCCCATGAAGAAATGAAAGACTGTAATTCTACACATCCTGATGGGCGCCTGCTGAGAAATCTAGACAATCAGACTATTTTGAAATTATTCTACAATTCTGTTTTCTTCACGGGGGAGGCGGGGGGGAGAAATCTGGTACCTTGAATTCATTAGGGCAGTCATGAGCTTACAGTGACTTCCACGGGGTGAGGCAGGGTGGCAACAGCCAGTCAAACACTCTAAGGGGTCTGATTTGGGAATATCCTTCAGGGTTTAGGCTAGGAAAAAAAAAAAACAGGAGTCATTCTAGGCCCTTTAAATGGAGGTAATTTAATATAAGAACAGGTGATGAGTGACTAGAGAAGGCAAACAGGAGACATAGAGAAAACCAGGGATATCAGCCTATGAGGGAGCTGCTGCTACCACCCACAGCCCTGGAGAGATAAAAGGGATGAAATGGTGTTATCAGAAACTGGGGCTGTCCAGCAAGACGTGAAATTATGGCAAGGCTGCCCACTGGGAGTGGACCATAGAGAGAAGGCCTGGAGCTAAACAGAAAACACCACCAGAGGCAGAGAATGGGTGGGAAGAAGTACCCCAGGCTTCTCCCTCCCTTTTCACATTCCAATCTTCCTGCTAAGCATCCTACTGGTTAAACTTTAGAAGTCCACAGAGCAAGGGCACCTAGGAAATGCAATTCCTTGCAATACAGAGCATGGCAGGGAAAAGGAAAGGATGGAACTGAGGTCAAACCAACAAATCAGTTCAGATAGGAAACTCCAGAAGTGCAGGATGCACTTGAAGACACTGCCCTGCACAGCTAACCAAAGAGTCCACCTGAGTCCAGCTCCCCCATTTGGACTCCAGCCTCCTCATCAGCACCACCCTCTGCACTATCCAGTGGAATCACAGCTTGGAGTTTAAAGAACTCTGAAAGTCTGGGAAATGGATGCCTGGCCACACAGCCCAGTCCCTCAAAATGCAGGTTGCTTGGGTATCCTTTTAGCATATTGTAACTCCATTGTTGCTGAGAAAACTATGGAAAACTCATCATGTGGAAGCATAATGCTGTCCTCAACCCCCTGCCCAGAAGACCCAAGCACCCAGTGGATACTCTAGAAGCATCCTTTGACCAGACCTATAGGGACAATGATCAGAGGCTCTGGGGACCAAAGTATGACACCAGCTGGGCTAGGGAAAACCCACTCCTAGGGCCCCAGAACTTTCCACACTCAAGGACCCTCCAGAGGCATGCAGGACTTTTTGCTGTTTGCTGAACAGTATCATAAAAGGCAAATGCATCCTGTCCCACACAGACTCACCCCCCAGAACCTCTTTGTCCTAGTTGTTGCTAAAGGCTTGACTTAACTACATTCTGCAAAGAAAGAAAGGGCCCTTCCCCTTCCTTTTGGGTTCCATTCCCACCTCTTCCAGGCCACAGGGGCGATCTCCCTCCCCTGTTTTCTTAAAGCACTTATTGCCTGGACCATTCAAAAGATATTGATCAACTGGCTGCTATACTCAGTCATCTTTTTATGACCTGTCTTCACAGCTGGACCATCCATCTTTCCCAGGCAGGGGCTGTGCCTCTGGATTCCCCAGTGCCCACCAGACAGCCCAGCACAGAGAGTGTGTCTACATAGCATCCTTAAAGAGGAAGATGACTCAGGTTCCCGGAAGCCTGAGTCTGGAGTGAGGCAGGAATAACATATTCTATCAATCCCCCACATACATTTGTTTAGTGATTTTTTTTACATCCATTACTTCATTTAATTCTTCACAAGGTAGGAGTCATGATTTCCGTTACGGAAAGGAAGAAGCAGAGGTTAACTGACTGAAGTGACAAGAACAGAATCAAAGTATGTCTATAACTTTACATAAGGTTTACACAAACACACACCACGTGCACATATACAGTATCCCTAAAAGCACTTGCCCTGGATGGCTCAAAATTGAATGATACTTTCCTCTTTCCTGCTTTACTTTCCATTATTGCCACTTTTGAGGAAGAATTCATTATATTTTCCAATACTCATGCTGTACATCTACAGAGGCAGGTATTAGAATGAGGTGATTTCCCAGGGTTCCATGCTACTCCTGATGGAAGAAGACTGTGACTCTACGAAGACCTGCCTTTACCATCTCTTCTGAGGATAGGCCTGGGTACACACCCCTTCAGTGGGAAGTTCAACATCATGGCATCCAAGCTCCACCTGGGAGCTGAAGAGGATGACCTCGGAGTACCTTCATGTACTGAGATTTTCTCTTTCTAAGGAACTCTTGGGGAAAGTCATCTTTAAGCCTATTGCCTTTTTAATACAGTAGACCCTGGGAGCAGAGATTTTATATTGTGTGTAGTTGCAACCACAATAGATATATGACTGCTGGTACGTATTAAGACACTATTATGTGCCA
The DNA here is from genome assembly GCF_001698545.2 of Rhinopithecus bieti. Taxonomy (NCBI): domain Eukaryota; kingdom Metazoa; phylum Chordata; class Mammalia; order Primates; family Cercopithecidae; genus Rhinopithecus; species Rhinopithecus bieti. The sequence goes on from NW_016806398.1 coordinate 2,009,838, forward strand.
GCAACTCTAAAAGGCTCATTAAATGTGTCTGATCTCATCCAACATCCTCATTAACTAGAGATTATTCATCTACTTTACAATAGGGGAAACTGATGTCCTGAGACGTGCCTTGCTGTTTTAGGGAATGGAATTCAATTGAGAATGTTTGTAGGTGAGCAGTCCAACCGCATGGCAAGTCTGGAATGCGAATGTGGGTCAGGCATCCTTAGTAAACCATTTCCTTTTGTCCTCACCACTTAGTGTGGGGTAGAACATACTATTGTCACTTTCCTCAAACTTCTCAGAGTTCCCAAAACTACCATGATTTTATAGAATAAAAAAACAAGGTTCAGAGAGCTGGAGACACTTATCCAAAATCACACAGCTAGTTAGCAGTAGGGCCCGGATTTGAACCCAAGCTTATCTGGCCCCAAGGCCCATCACTCAACCATCATGCCATCCCTAACTCCCCCAAAAGGGAATGCAATTAGAGGATTACGAGGAGTCAGACTGCACCCCCAAATAAAGAAACACATTCAGAGTCACAGTCAAGAGTTAGTCCTGAGGCGGTGTGCTCCCCATGAGAGACTGTCATCAGGGGGTGGACAGCCACCCAGTGGGGAAAAAAAAATCAATCATTTTGAGCAAAAGGACAGATCAGCTACTCAGTGTGCAGGGAAGGGGTGGTAAAAGGTGGTATTCCTTGCCAGGATATTCCAATTCTGGATCCTTCTGGAAGATCTCAGCCCTTCCTAAATGCTTCTTCAAACCAGCCTTAATTATCCAGCTTTTCTCCTCCATATTTAAGGGCCACCATCTTTTAGTGAAATGCTGCGGACCAAATATTGCATTTCCTTTATTCCCCTCTTCCTGGCTTCACAAGTGTAGTAAAAAGTTAATGAATCTATAAATTGCTCACTGGCTTAAAAAAAGAAATAACAGTTAATGGAAATTTTAATGAAACGCCCCGTCCACATAACTGATGGCAAACCCAGGGCCAGAATACCTGGCACCAAATGGCCCAAACAGAGTGCCACGAAAACCTCAAGGCAGTCACTGAAAGAAAGTGAGGCTTCAAGCTCATCAATGTCTGAATGATGACCAAGTCTCCACCCCAGGCTTTGCGGTGGCAACTTGAGTCCCATCTGCCCAAAGGGAAACGGTGTCAGCACATTCAATCATCAAACTGGGAAGCCTAGTTTCTAAGAAAAGGAAAATGACACAGAACCACACTTGTTCTTAGCCATGAGGTCAAGGTTTGGGACAAGACTCCAAGACAGGAGAAGTCATGATAACTGAGAAGTCACTATATACTCAAGAGGCCCCTCAACATACAACTGCCTGAGTTCTCATCCTCTGGAAATACTAGAGTTAATGGGAGAGGAGTGTATATATATTTTGGAAAAAGTGCTCCAAGCCATTCTGGTAAAAGCTCCCTATTCACAAATATTGTTTGGATACCTATTCTGTGTCAAACACTGAACTAGAACCTTTGCTTATTTCTGAAATGTCCCCTAAAACACAGCAACGTACATATAAATACCCTCCCTTTAATCTGATGAGGAAACGCAGGCACAGAGAGGTTAAGCGACCATCCCAAAGCCACACAGCTAGTCCAGTCCCATCACGGCAAGTTGTTACTCATGAAAAACCACCTAGGTTATTTCAAAAGCCCTCCAACAGGCCTTCTAGCCTCCATTCAAGCCCCCTCCCATTCAACAACTTCCACTTGTAGCCTGTTTGGTCTTTGTAAGACACAAGTCTGATCCTGTCCCCCTCCCCCTTCTCCTCTCTTTTCCCCTCCCCCTCCCCTTCCTCCTCCTCAGAGACATAGTCCCTGCCCTTCTCCAGCCTCAGCTCCCACCAAGGCCACCCTCACACAGCAGATGCTCTGGCCACACCAGGGCTTCTGGACTTGCTTCCACGCTCACTGCCTGGCTCTCCCTCCACATCTTTGAAGTCTCATCCTAGACATCCCTTCCACCAGGGAACCTCTCGAATGTCCCCACCCTGCCCTACTCCACTTCCCATCTCACCCTGCCACCCAAGGCCAGGCTGGAGTCCCTCTGACGTCTACTCTTCCCAGAGATCTCACCGTTCAATGATTTGAACGCCTCTTTCCCCAGGCCAAGGGCAGCCTGGATGCAGAGACCAAGGCTTATTCACAGAGTACAGGTCTGGCCCCCAAAAGAGATTCGGAAAATGCTGAGTACAGGCAGGTGGCACAAGACGTCTCCCTATGGCAGCCTCGTCACACAACCCTGGGCTCAAACCCCGAGACCAGGTCCAGCTTGCCCAGCCTCCAATCTCCCGGAGACAGACTCACATGGATCATTAATCCATGGTTACTGGGGATGATGGAGTGCTAGCAAGAGTCAGAAGTAATGCTACTTCTTCCAACACCTGCAACCCCACTGCATCTAATAGTGTGAAAGTGGTTGAGACAGAGACAATGAGAGACACAGCCAGCAGAGCCAGGAGCTCAGAGAAGGACAGAAGTGGGGGTGTCCACTAGCACATGCTCAGAAGAGGGGGACAGATAAGGTGGTCCTTATGGCATTCTGAGCCAAAGGCAAGCTACGGAGATGCCAGCCTGCCAGCAACCAGGACTCTCAAAGAAACACACAGGGACGAAAAATACCTGGAAACCATAACTGCTGCTTTCAGTTTCCGGAGATTTTGAAGTCTCTTTCTTTTTGTTTTTCCCCTAAACCAGTTACAATTAGCATTGAGGGATATAATTACGTTGTTAGTCTAATTGCCTGTTTGAAGCAGGATCTACGGGGGTTTAATGGAAGATTTGAGGGGGGCAGATAAAATAAAAAAGTCAGGATAATCACAGAAGAGATGAGGTAGAGACAAGATCTGAACTGCACCAGAGGCCAGGGAATTGCCTCCCGTGCCAACTCCCTCGCCTGGCTGGGCAGGGAACCGTGCTACCAGGCGGCGCGACTTCGCTGGAAATTGATTTTGGAGTTGCTGACCTAATTAATCAGGAAACGATCCTAGAAAGGCCCTCAGATTTGGAGCCTTCGCACTATTATTGGCAGTGACACACTTACACATCGGCGGGCAGGATTTTCCCAGGCGGAGCCAGTGTGGTGGCGGCTGACGGAGGTAAACCATGTAGGGCCAGAGACTTGCCCTTCAGTCCGGGAGGGGAGAGAGGAGTGGGGAGCATACAACCCCTGGGGACAGAAATCAGGAGGGAGCCCTGAGCTCAGGATGAAGAGGAACATTCTCCTCCAGGGAAAGAGTCTGACTGAGGTAGTGGGCACCTTGACAACAGAGGCATTTAAGTTGGATGACCCCGTGGTGGGGATGTAGAGGAACCAGCTGTGAGGAAGAACCATACATCTCCAAGGGCCTGTAAAAACAACTCCTGTCTTGGACCACAGAGAGGACAGGGGTCTGGAGGGATAGTAGGGGACAAAGGAACTCTTCACATCAGAGGACCATCTCTGCCACTGACCCCTTGAATTACAGGACTTGCACTGTGAACACCCAGCCCTTGACGTGGGACTGCAATGGAAACGCTCCTTCTCTAATTATATCTTTTCAAATGCATGCAGCAATTTGTAATAGCCAGCAGCCACCTCCATGTGGGAGATGTGAAACTCCAATGCAGAAGTCAGATGCAAGGTGTTGTCACGGGCAATTACAGCCATCCCATGGTACAACAGCCTCACTCTTCCATCACCCATTTCATCTAATTACAAGATCTGGACTGACGACCGGGATTGCCTGCATTCAAGCTTCATCTCTGCCACTTATAGGCTGAGTAAAGAGGCAGAGATCAAATGCCCACTGCCCTTGAGTTCCCCCTTTTGGGAAGAAGCAGGAGAACAGATGATCTCATAGGAAACTCCCAGTTTCAAAATGTAGTAAAGCAGGAACCTTCTCCACCAAGCTGGTGAGTGCAGAGATAATGCCATCAACAGATCTGACCCTGGGTATACATCTCATTTGTGGGGTGGGGGGCACTGCTTTCTTCCTGTTATTACCAGCACTGTCTTCTGTAGCCGCCACCACAACATCAGGGACTCCCACTGCTTCCCCAGCACGGCTGGCTCCTAGCACAATGGCTGGCACATTTGGGGCCCTCAAAAATATGTGGATGGACGAATGGCACAAAACAGGCACTTAACTGGCAACTACCAGGTACATCTGGTTAAATAACACATGGCCTTTTAATCCACTAACTTTTGATTAAAAACATCTCAGCTTGAGAGGGCCTCCAAAATCTTTCTAGAACCTTCTAACTCCCATGGCTGCAGGCTTCCTCTGATGCAACAACTGCAGAGCTGTGAGACCCAAGGCCTTGCCCGTTCTCTTGAAGGCCCTGATACATTCCACAGAAAAGTGTGAGGATCTGGATTTCCAGAGTAGACTCAGGGGCACGAGGTGGAAAGTGTCATCTCTGCTTTCGCGCCCTATTCTGCCTTCTGACTAGCGAGTGCCTAGAAACTTAACTGTCATATTCCAGGTCTCAGGGCTGCCTGGGAGAAATCAGTTCTGCCTGGTTTTTTGCATTTTACCCATCCCGGGTTGACAACGGGGATGGAGTATGCTCGAGGCCCTCAGTACAAAGGGAGTGAAAATTCCACCGCTCCATTTATGAGGTCACACTGCATGTACGACCCAGAGCAGAAAGGCTCATTGAAATCCAATAAAGACGAGGGCGGGGGAGGCCGCTGTGTTCCTGGAGAGGCCAACAGCATCTCCTTCCATGCAATCTACCCAGCTCTGCCATTGACTGAGGAAAAAACAAGCTGCCATTCTGATGCTCTTTGTTAAGAATGGCAAGATGGCGACCAAAGGGATGGCATGGACCTCCCCTCTCCCTCCCATTCTTCTAGTCCTGCAACTTAAAGGACTTCAAAGTCTGAGACAGCTGTGGTTTTCTTGCAGGGAGAAGGGGGGAAGAAAGAGATTAACAATTTTATTTCTAATAAAACATAACAATAGAGCTGTGGCACTTGTTTTCCTACTTGAGACTCTTATTGGCTGCTTTCACATTCTGAAAGGCTGGGGGAGACCTTGAACCGGCTCAGAAGCCTCCACACCAGGGCTGGTCTGACCTCAGGGAGATGTGGACAGCCTCATGCCAAGGGGTCTCCCGAAGACTTGATTCTGAGCTTGTAAAACGCAGGCCAGAACTCTCAGTTCAGCTCAGTTCAGTTCAACAGTCATTAAAGAATCAGAGGCGGCACGTGGGTGTGGGAGGTAGAAGTTTTTGGTAGGGGTATGTGTGTCAGGCCCTGTCCAGGACTTTGGGGACTACAGTGATTAGATGGACACCTCAAGGAACATGTGAGCAGGAGGACCTGGCTGGTGTCACGTGTCACGAGTGTATTATTCCCACCATTACATGTGCTCAGCAGTGTACTAAGCACTCTACACACATAACCTCTTCATGGTAATGCTGTGGAGTAGGTATTCTTATCTCGAATGTCCAGAGGAGGAAACTGAGAATTACTGAGATTAAGTATCTTGCTCAAGTGAAGGAGCCCAAGTTCAAATCCAGCTCTGATTCCAAAATCCCCTGGACGATCCCAGCCACCCAGTGTAGAAGGATTCACTAAAGAGCCCCAGGACAGATTCTTTGTCGAGAGCACCAAATTGCTTCATTCTGCAAACCTTCCCTGAGCCCCTCCTCTGCAGCAGGCACCGCAAGCTCATGACTTCTGTCAACGGTGGTGCTGGATAACAACAGGCCTCCACTCAGAAGGGGACAGGGGAGATGCTGTCTGTGTCATTCCCAAAACAGAACACAGATTTAAGAACCAAAGACAGTCAGGAGGAGGCAGGCTTTCCCGGAACCACCTCAAATAGAATGGGCTGCAGGGAACATGTGGGTGAGTCCAGCTGGAAACAAGCAAACACCTGTCAGGAATTCTGTAGCAGGGGTGGCATGCAGGAAGGGTCCTGGGAATAACCAGCCACTGGGCTCCCCTGCAGCTCTGCAAGGACAGATGAGTCCAAGAGCACGAAATCCCCAACTTGCCAGCTGCCATTTCCAGCACATAAACACACACACTCCCATCGACATCCTGCAAAGGGTACTTTCACAGTCCCTCTCAGAGAGGAAGGCAAAAGACGCACGCAGACACTCACTCCTCAGTGGTGATGCTGATTAACATCGCAGCTTGCCCCACACCTCGCACTAGTAATTACACACTGGGTCAGGGCGGAGTCCCTTCCTCTAGGTGCGCTGTCTGCCATCAGGGGGATGAAGGTGGGGTGTCTTGAAGGAGTGAAGGGCTGCCTGCCTCTGTGAACTCATGAGAAGTCCCAGGACTCCCCGTTTCCTTGGAAAATAGTTTCTAGACTTGTCACCAATAAATTGCCTGAATCTTTTTTTTTTTTTTTTTTTTGAAGACTTCCCCCACTTCACTAATTGCATTCACTGCCTTTTTCTCCATAAATTTAATTAACTTGCTATGTGACCTTGGGCTAGGCAAGCCACCGCCCCTCTTTAAACTCAGTTTCCCTGTCCGTAAAATGAGAGTGGGGCTGTAATTTCTTGGAGCCCTGAAAGCTTGAACACCCCAGGTTTCTGGGAGGGGGCTAAGCCTGTGGCCTTGATATTCCTGGCTGCTTTGGCCCAGGGGGCTCCGCAGAGCGCCAAGACCATTCTGCTCTGAACAGCTCTTGGCCCTGACAGTGGTGCTGGCTCTCAAGGCCTTGCATTATTCTAGAAGAAAAGGCGGGACGGCCTAACTTGGCGAGGTCCTCTTTGTCCCCGATGGAACCTCAAAGCTCAAATTTGCCTCCAGCATTTCAGCAAAGCCGCCAGTCCCTGGGAGTAGCAGAGACTCCAGATCAGGGACTGGATCAAGAGCATAAGCGTGAGGCTGAAATTGTAATAATAATAACTGACATTTATATCACGCCTTTCATCCCCAAATCCCAAATTAATTAACTTTTTACGAGACATTTTTAAACTAGTGCCATTTAATAAAATTCTATTAGGAGAAGTCTTTTTTTCTCCCCCCAGCCCTATATTTTTATTAACAGCCACCAAAAATATAATTTACAGGCAACCAAAAGCCAGTCAAGAGAGGGACAGGGAGAGGCTGACTCTGCCAGTGACAAAGCAGGAGACCCAGGACTGGCCACAGGGGCTGATGCCCTGGCCCCACTGTTAGGGGTCTGGATCCTCTGGAGGTCCCATGGGCCTGGATTACTCTACAAAACTGAACCTCAGCCCTGCGTCATTCATCCCATATTTATTGATCATCTATTTTCTGCAGCCACTATACAAGCTGCTGTGGACAAAGCGAGTGAAGAAAGCAGTCATGGCCCCTGTACTCTTGACAGGCACCATCTGACGCAGTAGAGAAACGTAAAACCAAGATCTCACCAATAACTAGATACCTATCATTGTGTACATGCGGAGAAGGAACACACTCCTCTCTTTCTCCATGAGAGCATCCCACGGGGGCAACAATCTAGTCTGGAGTTGGTCGCAAGGACGTAAGGAAAGGCCTCCCTGAAAAACTGATATTTAACCTGAAAACGTGGTTTGGCTTAAACCAAGCAAAGGGAGGAGATGAGGGAAGGGGGCATAAGCCACGCAATGGGAACAGCATGTGTGAGGGCTCAGAGGCTGGAAGGTGTTGGGCATGTGGGAGGAAGGAACAGAAGGCCAGCCTGGCAGGACAGAGTGAGGTGGGGAGAGGGGGGATGGGGCTAGAAAGGTAACTGGGCTGGTTGATCCACCCTGAGGAGAATGGAGAGCTGACCACAGCAGGATCAAATGAATCATTCTCATTAACGGGTTCACAGGTGGCCTGCACACTACTTCCTATCTGTGGAATGTCACTTTTTTATGTGCATCTGTTATAGCCACACTGTCCAACATGGTTGCCACTGAGCTTTTGAAATGTGGCTAATCCAAATTGAGATGGGCTGTCACAAGGAAAACACACACTGATTTCAAAGACTTGGTAAAAAATTTAAAATGTATAATAGCTCAATAAGAATTTTTATTATAATTACATGTTGAATTGATAATACTTTGGACATAATGGGCTCAATAAAATATGTTATGAAAATTAATTTCACCTGTGTCTTTTTCCTTTTTTAACACAGATACCAGAAAATTTCAAGTTACACATGTGGCTTGCATGACATTTCTATTAGATAGCTCTGTGTTGTGTATTTAAAAATTTTAAGTATGGCCGGGCATGGTGGTTCATGCCTGTAATCCCAGCACATTAAGAGGACAAGGTGGGCAGATCACTAGAGGCCAGGAGTTCAAGACCAGTCTGGCCAACATGGCAAAATCCCGTCTCAACGAAAAATACAAAAAAATTAGCCAGGTGTGGTGGTACACAACTGTAATCCCAGCTACTCAGGAGACTGAGGCACAAGAATCGCTTAACCTGGGAGGCAGAGGTTGCAGTGAGCTGAGACCATGCCACTGCACTCTAGCCCGGGTGACAGAGCAAGACTCTGTCTCAAAACAAATAAAAATAATTTTAAATAAAAGATTTATTTTCATCTACTCTAGGGGGAAGATGAGCATTCATTGACTAGTGAGGCAGAAAAGCCCACATCAAGGGCTCATTTAGGCCCAAGAGTGTATTTATCTGGCCCTCTCCCTGATCTTCAACAAAGCAGAAAAAGAAGGTGGAAAGAGGAGAAATTCCACATTGGATCAAACTGTGCAGGGTGAGGTGTGAGCAAGGGCAAAGGGAGCCTAACATTTCTAAGAGGCAATCCAGCCTCAACTATCACCCATTACATTCCCTATCCAGATTTAGTAAAGAAGGAAAAGGCATTAAAACGAGGAAACCTGAAAACCTAAGCCTCATTTGACTCTTACTCTCTGAATCACAGCAAAGCAAGGTCAGGGAAAGATCAAAGTTCTCCAAAGTCACCTGCACTCTGTTTCAACACTGAAGTCCAAGCCCTCCACTATCCTGACCACCAGCGCAGGGGAGGCTACAGAGGGCACAGCTGAGGCCAGGGCAGGGGACCTCAGTCCCCCTCGTCCCCTCTGCTTCGCTCTAGTCCCTAAACAGGTTTCATAAATCAATGGCCTTGAGTGGGACTTTTGAGTTTTATAAGATCTTTTTTTTTCAATTAGTTGTCATGATTTGAAATTTTGGGAGGTTTTATATAAAACTTCAGATTTATAGCTTTTCTTAAAAAAAAGAAAATCAGAAGATCTGGCCACACTGGGTCTGTGTTCTGCCATGGCAACGATCATCTGTGGCTCAGTGGCAACTGCTCCCCTGAGATGGGATATAGCCCCACTGTACTCCCCAGCCCCACTGCACATGGGTCTGCACCCTGCCCAGACACTCCCTAGCAGTACTCAGGATATAGAGCTGCCAAGTGCATTACACGTGACTCCAGGCTTCTGTACACGCAGTCACTGCTGCCCAGCACTCTCTCCCTTCTCTTCCCTCTCTCCCCTTTGAGCCTCTCCTCCCCCAACAATCTTCCCCCAGCCGCAAGCTTTCCTGACCCTCTGGCTTTCCTGACCCTCTGGCTCGCTTAAGCTAGGAGCAGAGTTCGCACTTACCACAGGTTATCACAATGATCCATTCCCATGCCTGCTCTGAGCCACTGGAGGGCAAGGATGGCATCCTGCTTGTCTCAGCAGTGCCAGACAGAAAAAAAGATGCTCAAAAACATTTGCTCTGTAAACCATGCCAAGAGGAGTGTTGGAAATCACACCCCCACCCTATCTCCTTCCCAGTGGAGTTTCTTCTCTTCCTGGTGATGTTTCCAGATGCACCTGGGACAATCCTCAACTTGATGAAACCAACCCAGAACACTCCTCTAAATAAATTACACTTTCACCAGTTACCTTAGAGGCTAAAAAAGTCATTAGAAGTTGAAAATTACATGGAGTTTGGGGGTGACTCTGAACCATGTAAACACCTAAATAGCTCTTTCTGTTGAGCAAACAAGCATTTCTTGATTGCCCTTTTTGAACTTGCCAGAGCCTGGTCTTGTTGCTATTAAAATGGAATTTCATAATGGTTCTAAACCAGTTTTTCTCGTTTTCCTGAAAGAACTGACTGTCATTCAACCACAAATAAAATTTTTTATAAAACAGCAAATGCAAGGGAGACCTGCCCAGTGACGTGAGATACAATCGTTTCTCCATGCAGGAAAAATAAAGCACGGATTCATCTTCTGCTCCAAAAGCCCTTCTTGAGCACCTACTGCATACAGTGCCTGGGAAACATAGGTGAGCTTATAGCCCAATAGAGTGGCTATGGATACAGAGAAGACTGGAGGGCATGCCAGATATAGATCAAGCTCAAATACATCTACCTTTTCATTTACTGTATCAAAACAGACTCAGGTAGGCCGCTCTTTCTCCATGGCAAAGTAAAAGCTTCTTTCAACTACCGCATCCTACCTTCAACAAAGTCACATTCACCGGAAAGACCAAACACCATGGAAAAAAGAAGAGAGGGGCTAGGCGCGGGGGGCTCACGCCTGTAATCCCAGCACTTTGGGAGGCCGAGGATGGCAGATCACAAGGTCCAGAGATCGAGACAATCCTGGCTGACACGGTGAAACCCCATCTCTACTAAAAATACAAAAAAATTAGCTGGGCGAGGTGGCAGGTGCCTGAAGTCCCAGCTACTCGGGAGGCTGAGGCAGGAGAATGGCGTGAACCCGGGAGGAGGAGCTTGCAGTGAGCTGAGATCCGGCCACTGCACTCCAGCCTGGGCGACAGAGCGAGACTCCATCTTAAAAAAAAAAAAAAAAAAAAAAAAAAAAAAAAAAAAAAAAAGAGAGAGAGAGGGAAGAGGAAGGAAGACTTAAGGTTCAGAAGTGAAAAATTAAATCACATGAAGCCACTCCTCTGTGTGAAATTAAAAAAAAAAAAAGAAAAAAGAAAAGAAGAACTATTACCTAAAAACCTATCAAGCTCCATCATTTTCAGTGGGTAGACTGAGGCTCAGAGAAGGTCTTATCTTGTCCACCTTCAAAGTCCTGCTCAAAAGCCCACTTCTTCCTCCATCTCTGATACCCGCAAGGAATTACATAAAAAACAGTTCCCATATTGACCACTTCCTCCACGCCAGACATTGTCCTAAATGTTTTGTCCATTGTGTCCTATTTCCCAACAGTGCTATGTGGTAGGAGCTGTTCACCTGCCTTNGGGGGGAGGGGGGGAGGGGAAGGAAAAATGAAGGTTCAGAAGGAAAAAAATAAAACACATAAAGCCACTCCTCTGTGTGAAATTAAAAAAAAAAAAAGAAAAAAGAAAAGAAGAACTATTACCTAAAACCTATCAAGCTCCATCATTTTCAGTGGGTAGACTGAGGCTCAGAGAAGGTCTTATCTTGTCCACCTTCAAAGTCCTGCTCAAAAGCCCACTTCTTCCTCCATCTCTGATACCCGCAAGGAATTACATAAAAAACAGTTCCCATATTGACCACTTCCTCCACGCCAGACATTGTCCTAAATGTTTTGTCCATTGTGTCCTATTTCCCAACAGTGCTATGTGGTAGGAGCTGTTCACCTGCCTTTTCCAGAGGAGGAAAGTGAGTCTGGAGAGGGTTGACCAGCTCTCCAGCTGGACTTGGCATGCCGGGCAATCTGGCTGCCAGCGTCTCATAGTCTGTTTATCCTGAAGACCCAATATTCACTCAGCTCTGCATGGCAGAGAAGAGAACAGTAAAAAAGGCTGAAATTTTCATTACAAAAGGTCCAAGGGCTAAAGAAGAATAAAACAGACACCTACACACATCCTGATAAAAGCTTCCCAACTCCAAAAACAAAGAGGAAATCCTAAATGCTTCCCTAGAAGAAAAAAATCCCATAGAGAAGTAAGACTCAGTCTAGCATTAGACTTCTCATCTGCAAGATCAAGAGGCAGAAGACAAGAGTGCAGTAGCTATAAGATCCTGAAAAAGGGGACTCTGGACCTAGAACTCAATGCAAACCAACTCATCACTCAAATGCGAGAAAAAAATAATGGCCTCTTCAGATATGCAAAGACACTCAGGCCACCCGGACACATTTTCTGAAAAACATTAAGGAAAATAAATCCAAGAAGGAAGACATCAGACAGAATTTTTAAAGAAAGAGAAAGTAACCCAATAAAACAGATTAAGTCTAAACAGTAACTGGAAATAAGAGCTGTGAATCTCAAGGAAGCTCTTATATAACCCCCAAAAACAATGCAGAAAAAAAAATTAAGTTGGAAATAAAATTCCATGTCATATTTACTAAAAACAAATTATAGCAGGAGAATGAGGAAAATGTAAATACCTTTAGAGGTCAAATATTTGTGGTGGGGGAGGATTTCTTGGGGATAATTAGAGATTTATTCTTGCCCAAGTTTAAATATGTTTATTAAAAATTTAAAAGCAAGAAATGAGAAATATGATTATGACTTCCAAATCAGTAAGTGCAAGGAACTGGAGAAGGGACAAGCAGGAAGGAGAGGGAGAAAAAAAAGAGAAATAAAGAAAAGAGGGGAATAAGGAAAACTTTGGCAGTCCAATGATAGGCTAGGAAAAAAAAAATCATGGAAAACCAAAACCAAAATTAGGTGGCAGAAAGAAACTGACACTTAAACAAGACATCACAATAAATATGAATGGTATATAAATTCTCCTGTTAAAAGGCAGAACATCACAAATGGGGGGGCACAGGTAGGCCAGGAGCTAAAACAAAAAGAGTCAGAAAGGCTAAAATAAAGGCTATTACAGGGACGCAGGATGTTATCAATGAGGAAAGCTGGATGAAGGGTGGGAGCTCTCTGCATTGTACTTGCAACTACTTGTGAGTCTTAACTTATTTGAAAACAAAAGTTTTTTTTACAAAATAATGAACAAAACTACACCAGGCATATGTCAATAAAAGCAAAAGGGTAACAAACTCCAAGGCAAACAAAATAATTACCAAGAACCCCCCCAAAATTTTAACTGATATAAAATAAAACCAACAAAAAGATATACAGTCATGAACTTTTACGTATCCATAAAATACAGAAAACAAAAACTTGAAAATAAAAGGAGAAACTGGAAGAAAAAAATCAGTTACAATAGGGAGACTTAAGCATACTTTCCAGAAAAGGACAGAACATGAGGATAAAAAACACATATTAATAGGGACTTGAAAACACAACCAGTTTGATGTATTTTTATATGTACTTATAAAGCAATACACATCTTTTCAAAAATCCATGGAACAATTACAAACTGATCATGTGACAGCCCACAAAAAAAACCTCAATAACTTTTTTAAAATAAGAAATTATACAGGCCATATTCCCTGACCACAAAGCAATAAAACTAAACAAAAGCCACAAAAGTTTAACCACTTGGAAATGTAACCTAAAGGTTATTTGGAGGAGTATTTTTTTTTTTTTGAGAAATTAAAACAAAGTGCAGACTATTTAAAAATGAACAATGAGAGCACTATATAGCAAAACCCATGGGATATTTCCAAAGCAGTCACTCAAAAAAGAAATGAACTAAGAAGAATAAAATCAAAATAAGTAGAAAATGAATAAAAATCAAAACGAAAGTAGAAAATGAATAAAAATAAACAGAAGTTAAAGAAATAGAAAACAAAACACTTGATATTAAACATAAGAGCATGTTCTTGGAAATTACTGATAAAATGGCTAACCCCACTCCCTACCATGTGTCTGGCTAAGAAACTAAAAAATAAATTTGAAATATTAAAAAATGAAGAAGTGGCTATGACTACAGAATCGGAGGGAAGGAGGGAAAGAGGGAAGAAGAAAAGAAGCAAGACTTTATATTGATATATCTTCAATTATACATGAAACAGAAACAGACCATTTTCCAAATTACCCAAAATTGACTCAAGAGGAAACAGAAAACAAACAGGCCAATAATTAGAGGAAGAAATCTGAATTCTTAAAATACTGGGAATATTTAAATAATTTTACTGGTAAATTCTGTCAAATTTTCAATAAGCAAATTATATCTATGTTTTCTAAATTTTAAGGGGTGAGGAGGAGATCATTCCAATTCCTGTTACCAAACCAACATAATTCTCACATTAAAACTGAGAAAGGTAATTTAAAAGAGAAAATTATGGGTAAAACTTACATAAATATAGATCCAAAATTCCTATACAAATGTTAGCAAATAAAAAATGGCACTACATTACAAAAGTAACACAACTCCAAAAGACATCATCCTAAGTCTTCTGGGATAGTTTGAGACAAAAAACAACAACAACAACAAACAAAAAAACCATTGATTAATGTAATTAGGAATTTCTTTACATCTCCATAAGGGGTATCTCTCAAAACCTCCCTCAAATATTTAACAATATACTTTAACAATATAATACAGAACCTACTCTAATTAAAGTCAGGAATAATCCAGAACTACTCTAATTAAAGTCAGGAACTGCAACCGAATGCCCAATATTACTACCATATTATTTAAAATTATTTTGGCGATGTTAGCCAAGTTGAAGACAAGAAACAAGAAGCGTAAATATTGGGAGGGAACAAACCAACACGCCATTAACGGCAGATAAAATTGCCTGAATAAAAAATCCAAGAGAATCAACTGAAAAACTATTAAAACAAAAGAACATTTGGCAAAGGAACCAGATACAGGACACATATTCGCAAGCCAACAGCTTTCCTACTTATCAACAATAATCAATCAGAAAATATAATTGGATGGACAGATGTGGTGGCTCACACCTGTAATCCTAGCATTTTGGGAGACTGAGGTGGGTGAATCACTTGAGGTCAGTAGTTCAAGCCCAGCCTGGCCAACGTGATGAAACCCCGTCTCTAATAAAAATACAAAAAAGTAGCCAGGCATGGTGGCGCATGCCTGTAATTCCAGTTACTTGGGAGGCTGCGGCAGAAGAATAGCTTGAATCCAGAAGGCAGAGGTTGCAGTGAGCCAAGATTGCGCCACTGCACTCTAGCCTGGGCGACAGAGCTAGACTCCGTCAAAAAAGAAGGAAGGAAAGGAAGAGAAGGAAGGGAAGGAAGGGAAGGAAGGGAGGAAGGGAGGAAGGAAGGAAGGAAGGAAGGAAGGAAGGAAGGAAGGAAGGAAGGAAGGAAATATAATGGGAGGAAGAATCGCATCCTACAAATAACACAAGCTATAAAACACTAATAAGCAAACCCATTAAGAAATATGCATGGGCTGGGTGTGGTGGCTCATGCCCATAACTCCAATGCTTTGAGGGGTCCAAGAAGGGAGGACCCCCCCTCCTTCTTGGACAAGTTCAAGACAAGACCAGGCAACACAGCAAGACCCTTTTCTTACAATTTTTTTTTTTTTTAATTAGCTAGGTGTGGTGATGTGTGCCTGTAGTCCCAGCTACTTGGGAGGCTGAGGCAGGAGAATCACTGGAGCCCAGGAGTTTGACCGAGGCTGCAGTGAGCTATGATTACGGCACTGCACTGCAGCCTGGGCAACAGAGCAAGACCCTGTCTCAAAAAAAAAGGGGGGGAGCATGAAGCTTTCCTAAAAACAGCAAAGACCTAAAGAGACACATTCCTGCATGGGAAGATATAGTATCATAAATGTCAGTTCTCTCAAAATTAATCTATAAATTCAATGTGATGCCAGTCAAAATCCCGACAGGACTTCTGAGACTTTGTGGAGTTGATATAAAGCTCATGTAGAAGAACAGCTTTTAGAGCCCCTGGTACAAATCTGAAACACTTTTAAAAGACTAACATATGCCATCACACTAGGAAGGCATAGTAATAAAACAATAAAAATAGGCACATAATTAGGTAAAACTGATCAATTTAAAAGACTAAAAAGCCCAATGGCAGACCCATGTATATATGAGAATTTAGAAAACTGTGATTGTGTCATTTCAAAGCAGTGGGAAAAGGAATAGACCATTCAATAAGTAATACCGTCTCCTGATATGATGCACTGAGAAAGCCACAACATCACTTCTGGACATTACTGCACAAAGTGCTTAACCTGAATATAACTGTAAGGAAACATCAGAGAGACCCAAATTGAGGGACAGTGTATAAAATAACTGGCCTGTACTCACAAGAAATGTCAAGGTCAGGAAAGACAAAGACTGAGGAACTCCCCCAGATTAAAAGAAACGAAAGAGACAGGAAAACAATTTCACTCAGAATCCACAGTTTTCTTTTCCTGTAAAAAACACAGGAATATAACGTGAAATATAAGTAAGGTCTGTAGATTTGCTAAGAGTATTCTGTCTGTTAATTTCCTGATAATGATTGTGGTTATATCCATAAATGTCCTTGTTTGTAGGAAACATTTCTGAAGTATTCAGGGGTAAAGGAGGATCATGCCTTCACTTCTGTCTCAAATGGTTTAGAAAAAGAATAGGGTAGGGAAGAGAGGAAGAGAGAGACAGAGACACGAAAAAGTAAATGTGGGAACAGTAACATTTGGGGAATGTGGGTGAAGGGAATGTGGGTATTCTTATTCTTACAACTTCCTGAAATTATGTCGAAATAAGTTTTTCAAAAGGAAAATGTAAATTCCATGATCTCTTGGGATAGTTATGGTTTCATCCATATATAGCATTATTATAAAACAGACCTGAGAATTATAAACACCAAATTAGATTAGATTGTTGTTACCTCTGGCGAGCGAGGAGAATGAGGTTGGGGAAGGAGATTTCAACTCCCTCCATCAAGTTTTACAAAGAAAATCAGATATGGTAAAAAAACAAAGAGTTTATAAACAAATAGATAAGAGTGAGACACCTGGAAAAAACACACAAAAAGAAATCCCAGATGGATTAAACAGCAAAACAAGAAAAAATGCTAAAAAAAAATAATAAATAGAGCAAATTTTTAAAAATAATGTTGGAATGAAGAGGTATTTCAAAGCATCTTGAGAAAACAAAAGTAAAACAATGACCAACAAAATAATACCAGGTTCTGGTATTATTGCCAGGTTCTACTCCAAGCACTTTACATGTTATTTCAGCTGATTCTTATAACAACCCAGTGATGGAAATAATCTTACACCGGTAGACAGATGAGCTTCAGAGGGGACTTTTGGTCACAGGCCAAAGGCACCTTCCAGTCTCCAAATTCTGTACCAATTCCCAGCCTATGCTGCTCATGGCAGAAAGTCCCCATTCCTGTGCAACTTCTGCACAACAAACTGAAGCAAATAATCTGGGAACAGTCATATTCTAGAAAATTCTAGAAGATTCCCATTCATTCTTTCAACAAATATATACTACTCACTAAATAAATTACCTGTTTTTACTGGCACGATAGTGGACACTTTACTTATTTTATATAATCCTTATACCACCATCAGGGAGTAGCTTTTTTGTTCCTAGTTTTGAACTGAGGTAACAGGCTCAGATTCTGGGAGTGAGTTGCCCATGGTAACGTAACTGGTCAGGCAGCGCTGGGATTTGGACCTGGGTCTGTGTGCCTCTGGAGCCAGGTCTCTGACCACCAAGCTGCATCGACTTTGGCTTCCCCTAGAGAAGGACAAGGAATCCCAGCCTGTGGCATAAGGACATGGAGGCTCGAGCCTATAATCCCAGTGACTTGGGAGGCTGAAGCAGGAGGATCACATGAGCCCAGGATTTCGAGGATGCAGCGAGCTACGACTGCACCACTGCACTTCAGCCTTGGTGACAGAGTGGGACCCTATGTCAATAGAGAAAAAAAAGAATCCCAGCCCGTGATCGCAGATGACCCGTGCACACTCCCCACTGGGATAAGTGCCTTATCACACTAAAGATGCAGGGAGGAATGGGCCTGATCTGCTGCCCTGGGCCTCAAAGCCACCTTAGGAGCAAGTAAGCAGGCATGTGATCCACTCAGCAAACTTTTGCTGAGCAGGTCCTGAGTACACAGCACAGGGCAGGGCGCAGGGAGAGACTTCAACCACCCTCAAAGAGCTTGCAGTCCAGACAGTATTTGTCATCACACCTAAAGATGGAGCCAATTAAGACTCATTGGGCCTGATGGAGAAGAATGGAGGTAAGGAGGCTTCACAGAGTCCCCAAGAGGACTGTTTATTCAGAGGTTGGCCAGCAGGAGAGACAAATTCAAAGTTTCCAACTCCAGCCCTGGGCACTACTCATTCTCTGGAGTGACATGACCAGCAACAAGGACACACTCTGGGCACAGCACATGGTGTTTCCAGGGTCAGGTGGGGTGCAGGTGGTGCTTCTATCCCTGCAAACAGCTCTCGTTCCAAAGTGCCTTTATGGAAGCTCAGAGGGCATCAGCTATGCCCTCTCTAGGACCAGCCTCTGGGCTGGCAGCTGCGGCTTTACCTCCTGCAATGACACTTTTCACCTTGGCGAGATGCTCTTCTTAGTGAACCCGCTGCAGTTGGCCATGATGTAAAGTGGGAGGCAATGTCCATCTGCTCCCACAGGGGCACTACCCAGAGAGGTCATCAGGAGGGGGTCACTCTAAATGGCATGGTGAGCCTCTCCTTCCTAGGGCCTGGGCCATAAAGCAGCTTCCTGCCAGGTTAGGGGACCCTCATCAGTAGCCCCATGTCAGCCCAGGGGCTCCAGCCAGGACACCGAGGTTCCTCTCACCTCTAACCAGCCTTGTAGCCCTGCATTAAATCAGGCCCTGGGTCTAATGCCCCTTGGGCTTGCACCTGGGGACAGCTGGGCTTGTGAGGGACCCTGGGCAGGACCCAACTGTGCTGAGCCCCACGCCCCTCCTCATCCTGCCGCGGCTCCTTCACGGAGCTGCCGTAGCAAATGAGCTTAGAAAGCATAAAGAGCTGTACAAATAGGATACTCTGGCGGTCCCCAGCCTCTCCACGCTCAGGCCACGGCCAGGCATATCCTCACGCCCAAGGCCTTCCCTGACTCCACACGTCTGCCTTGAGTCATACAGAGTTCTGGAATTAATTTAATCCATTTTGTATCATTATCTGTTTCTTCACGATATGCCTAAAGACCAATGCTTAACCAATAGGCCAGAATGCTCATAACCAACAGGGTACCTTTCTCTCAAAGTGCCCTTGGGAGGCTGTATTCTCACTCCAACAATCCCATTTTGGGGAACACATTTGCAAATCTCTCTCTGGAAACTAATCTTCCTCGTGTAAGGACAGATGTGCTTTGGTGAAAAGAGCGACCAGTCCGTAGTGCTTTCCATCCACTGAACATGGGCTTCAGTGCATTCCACGTGTTTTGTCCACTTACTCCTTGCAATCCACAGAGGGGGTTGGTGTAACTGTCATCTGCACTCTGCAGATGAGGAAGAGTCACCTGCCCCAGATCAACCAATGGGTGGCAGACCTGAGGCTGGGCCTGGGGTGCCCCCAGAGGGTGAGTATCCCCCTCACCCCTCCTTGCCATCTCTACAGCATGGACCCTCTAACTTCCTTCCAAACAGCAGCAGCCCGAAGTCTAAGTCCACCAAGCCCAGCACACCCTCCACCAGACAACCCCTCCCACCAGCCTAGTGGCATCATCTAGACACCATGTGCCCGGGAGTTGAGACCCTGGCTCACTGACTTTCCTGCCACCATTACTTCTGTCTTCAATTTTGGCAATATTAACAACTCATTTGACTCTGGTCAATCAGTTCTTGGATTTCCTGTCTTTCAGTCCGCTTTCTCTCCCCTATCCCCGGCCCACCAGCTCAACCCCTGCTCCCAAGTAACACCTTAGACCTTGTCCTTAGCAATGACATCACCATGCCACAATCTCAATTTCAAGCATCCTGTCTCCAGACTCCCAGACCCTTCCACCAATCCTGGCCCCCACAGGAGCTGCAACCCACCCTGTCACCCTTGCCCTGCCACGCCCCTCCCCCACTGCTATCCCTCGCCAGCAGAGACCAAGCCCATCACAATGATTGCCCCTTTGCCTAATCTTTCCACCTTCAGACCTTTCTCTCCTTTTACTCCCTGGCAAAACCCCAAGTCAACTCCTTGCCTACCCCACACTGGAAGAACACACACAACCCTGTGGATTGTCTGACTTTAAATGTGTGACCACAAACCTCCAGTGGGCCCTTAGTACAGCCCAACAATTTCCCTCCTCAATTCACGATCCTAGATGGGCGTTTGAGACTTTCGCCTCTCTCCTCAAACCTCAAACAACCTGCTCTCCACTAACAGCTACTTTCCCTGAGAAAATCAAAGCAGTCAGAAGAAAACTACTCATCTCCCCACCACCAGATCTAACGGACTCTGAAGTCACTCTTCCTGCGTGCTGCCCCAGTGGTATTGTACTTCTTTCTCTTGGCATAGACCCGAGGTCACCGAGCTGGCAATTTCCTTGCTCTCCTGCAACATCAGTTTTCCCTTCCCGACCAGAGGCTTTCCACAGCGTAGCAACAGGCTGTAATATTAGCATTAGGGAACATGCCCCTAACTCTGTTCCTCTTTAAAGCAAAACTCAAAATACACCTATGCTGACTGGCTCTACCTCAATTCCCATTCTGTTGATTCCATTCCTCTCTAATTAGCCAGCTCTGCCCCCCCAGGACCCCACTGAAGTCATCCCCGCAAGGTCACCAGTGCCCAGTGTTGCCAAATCCAATGGACATTCCTCAGATCTCATCTTAGCTGACATGCTTGATCTCTCCTTTCTTCCTGGCTTTGAAGACCCCTCTGGCATCTCCCCACCTTGCTGGTTGCTCCTTGGTCCATTGGCTGGTTCCTCCTCCTCTCCCCGAGTCTGAGGCTTATTCCCTAGGTGAGTTGTCAAGTCTCACTATTAAATGCCATCTATATGCGGATGATCCACCAATTTAATATTCAGCCCTGACCACTGCTCGTCTGTGCTCCAGACTTACATCCAATGGCTTATATAACATCAGCACTGGGGCACCTCAGAGGCATCTTAAATTTCACCTAATGGCTCCCATTCCCCACCTCCACCCAACCCCACCGCAGTCTCATCCCATCTAGCAATGGTGCTCCCAAACACCCAGCGCTCAGGCCAATACCTAGGCTGGAGTTAGCCTCAATTCCTTCATGCTCCACATCCAAGGAGGCCAGGAAGTCATGCTGGCTCTGACATCGACATTCATCCAGCCTGGCCTCTCCTCACTCTCTCTTCACCCTCTCTCCACTGTCCTCTCCTCCAAACCAGCATCACATTTCACCTGGGTTCCCTCTAAGTTTCCCAACCAGTCTTCTCATTTCCATTCTTTCCCTCACAGCAGCCAGGGGATCCTCTTAAAATGTAAATCGGATCCTGTCAACACCCCTGCTCCAAACCTTATAAAATCCTCCAACCTCTTCCCAGTGGCCTCCACGACCCTCCATGACCTGACTACCCCTGCCTACCCCTGCCTAACCAGCAGCACCCTCTCCTTGTCTCCATCTAGCCACAGTGGCATTTCTACTGCTCATTCCAACCTTTGCACTCACTGTTCCCTCACCTAGAATGCTGTTCCCCATCAATCGCAAGGTTTGCTTCCTCATTTCATGCACGCTTCTATTTATCAGAGAGGTCTTTCCTGACTCCCAAACTCAAATAGCCCTCTACTCCATTACCTGCCCCTCTCTATCCCAAATCCATTTCCTTTTTCTTCATGGCACTTAACAGTATCTGAATTCCATTCATCATTTAGTTGTCAGGGCAGGAGTCTTATCTTATTCACTGCTATATTCCCAATGCCCACAACAGGCCTCGGCCCACAGTAGACGATCTATAAATACATGTTGAATAAATGAATTCACAAATGAATGAATCAATCACTACACTATACAGCCTCCCCTCAGCCCAAGGAGTAGAGAACAGCACTGTCCAACAGGAATAAAATATGAGCCACATACGCAATTTTAAATCTTCTAGTAGACACATTTAAAAAAGTAAAAAGAAACAGTGAAATTAATTTTAGTATGGTATTTTTTTAAACCAATGTATCAAAATGTTATTTCAACCTATCAATACTGAAATAATTATTAGTGATGTGTTACATGCTTTCATACTAAGTCTTCGGAATGTGGTACGTATTTCACACTTACAGCACATCTCGATTTGGACTAGCCAGGTTTCAAGGGCTCAACAGCCCCATGTGGCTTGTGGCTACTCTATCAGCCCAAATCTAAAACGTGAGCCTGATCTGGTCCTTCCCGCACCTAAACCTTCCCCTGACACTTCATCACTCCCAGGATGAAATTCCGACCCAGCCAGGCATGAAACCTGCCCATCTGGAGTCTCAAGCCTCATCTCTCAACACGCCCCTGATATCCAACACAACTTCAAATCTCCCTGCCCTCCACTCCCTGCCGTTGAGTCTGGGCACATGCTGTCCCTTCTGCCTCAAAGGCTCCTGTCCTATTCATCTGAAGACCTCCTACTCAATCTTCAGCACTCCTGCCCCACGCTCCTAAACTGCCATCTCCCCAACCCGAATGTGCTCCTGCAGGGCAGGGACCACCTTATGCCTCTGTGCTGAGTACACAGCAGGTGTTCCGTGATTATCACTGAATTAGTGACGGAAGGTAGCTGCTTGGCAATCAGGCCATCATTCACTCCTCACTTCTGCCCACTCCAGCTCTCAGCACCTCTCTGCCCTTACTCACCACACCATCCAGAAAAACAGTGAATGGTGTATTTCTGTGTCCAGTCTTCCCTGTTTCTTCTACATCTAACCATTCTCCCTGAATTCTATCCTAAAAAAGTAAAACTCCAAGTAAATTTCATTATTTCCCCAGTATTCTAATGGAGGGGAGTAATTATCACACAATTTAATGTAAAATTATTGCCAGGTGCTTATTGGCCTTTACTTCCTTTGCCTGCCCCCGAATAAGGCTAAAATCCAGAAAACATAAATAATTTTATGCAAAAAACTGATCCTGTTGGATCATCACAGTCCTGAGCCCAGAAAAGCGACAGTTCAATACCAACACCAGAGGCACCAACAGCTACCATTGCTGCCCCCAGCAGCAATGGCATTGTTTCAAAAGAAAGATCATTGCTGAGTGAGGAAGGCAAGGGCAAGGCATCAGA
Organism: Rhinopithecus bieti; assembly: GCF_001698545.2. Lineage (NCBI taxonomy): Eukaryota > Metazoa > Chordata > Mammalia > Primates > Cercopithecidae > Rhinopithecus > Rhinopithecus bieti. The sequence goes on from NW_016806398.1 coordinate 2,032,731, forward strand.
GCCTCCTTCGCTTCTGGGCACCTTCTTGTCAAACTTTAAAGGACACAAATGTGAGTACGTTACCGCAATCAGTAACTCATTCAACAAACATTAATGAGCACCTCGTCTTCACAGGGTACCAGGCCACATGCTGGGAAACAGCCTTAACAAATAGAAATTACACCTCTGAGTGTGTTTGCCTAAAACGGCAATAATTTCTTATCCATTCAAGGACAAGCCTGCTTTTTTTGAACAAGTTTAAAAAAAAATAGGAGCCCCCTGAACCTATGAAGTTGACCATCATGAAGCTCAATGTGTATCTACAACTAAACATTTTTAAGGGAATTCAAGTAGTAGAACTGGACTATGATTTAAACTAACTAGTTTTAAAGGTATAAACCCAACATGAAAGTTTTATGAGCAAACAAAACATGTGCAACACTTTTGCTAGCCCTAAATGACTTCAGTGACATCTTATCTAAGAAAATGAGCAAAAGGTAACCTTGATATATATTTCATTTTCCTCAAAAAACTTGGGGGAAATTCTAGAAGGAAGGCAATTTCCCCACGTTTTGGCTTCAGAACCCACAGACAATGTGTAACACTAGGTCTCCTTTGCAAACGAAGGAATGAATGAGGGCCACTGGTTTATCACACCCTAGGACCACTGCACTCCTCCCAGAACACAAGAAAGCCCTATAGGCCAAGCCTATTATCAGAGTAAATGCTTTTAAAAACACACTTATCATGGGGGGAAAAGCCAAGATAAACAAGCTCTGATTCACTGGTTATTCATACAATGTCATGTGATGACTGCTATTTCCACTCTTCTTATTAGAAAGCCATTTTATTATTTAAAGCAACAATAAAGACAAAGCTGGCATCGGGAAGTACTGCCAGGAAACACCAACTCATTAGAAAATCATTTCCTTATCTCTGGTAATGCATGAACTAAAGGTTATGTTATTGTCACTAAAGCACAGAGTACTGGAAGAGCTTTGGCCTTATCCCCAGTATAAAGCTGGGAAAACTGAGGCCCAGAGAGCACATTTCAGACCTGAATTCAGGATTCTCAGCCCAGCTTGGTCCACCCAACATTTATCCCTGACAAGAGGCAGGGATACTAACCAAACCACAGACTGGTGATCTGTCTAGCCAAGAGGGAAGGGGGAAGGCAGCAGGCATTATTACATACCCCAGCCCTTACTGTATCCCCGTCTTCCAGCTAATTTAAGGGTGCCACGTACTCCAGCACAGTTCTGAAATAGAAGAACATCAAAACCTACCAGGTGAGGACTTTCAATTTCAGCCCTCATATGTACAGAGCTTGGAAGTCATCACTCCCATCCTTACAACAACAAAAAAGCTGCAAAAACTGAAAATTAACAAGTTTTCTTAGATATATCAGAGGACTGAAGCCACAGAGCAAACCACTCTGAAATCTGGAGAGACAGGCAACTGTGGTGAAACACAGCTTACCAGGCGCTGCAGCGGCTGGGGCTGGTAACTGGTAGGAACATTTAAAGGGTAACTGACTTAGCTGCTAGAAGCTGAGTATGTACTAGCTTGAGAGTTAAAATCTCCTGGGGTCCAGTCTTAGGGGAGTCATCACACTTTCATAGATTTTAACTCCAGGAGCTTCAACAGGTTTTCATGGTAGAGATTAGAGAATAATCCCATGGTCCTTCAGTGAGGTAGGCGAATGTGGAGTTGCGGGTGGAAAATAACCCATTTAAAATACACCAAGGGAAAAGTAATCATTCTGAAATAGCATAGAGTGTGCTGTTTTCCAGAGCAAAGGCCTGCCCTTGAGAGAAACTACATTACCACAGACTCATCTGACCTAAGGAAAGGACAACTGGACAACTCCAGCCTGTCGAGCCTTCCTGTCTCACATAAAGGGAGAAGAAAAGGCTAAGAAATGTTTCTGAAGATCACAGCCCAGAGATGCAGGCCCACTTTAAAAAAAAAAGATAAAATAATTGAGGTTGAATCATGAGAGTATAGACTACTTCCTCTGCCTAATACTTAACCACATCAAAAGACTCCAATATAGTAAGAGTGGATTACAAATGAGATGGCTGCAAGACACAGATTCTATTTAAGAAGGAGTTTCTAGGGAAATCCAAAGACAACAGGAAAAGGGAGAGAAAACAAAAAACAAACAAGAAAAGAGGAAACTGAAGCTTCTGGCATCTCCAGCTACAGCAAACATTAAACACAGAACAATTCCTAGCCACACAAATATAAAACTTCACACTAATATCCTCACGACCTCAGTTTCTATTAATAGATACATCAGGTCTGACTTTCAACAAAAAAATTACATGGTATTCTAAAAGGCAAGGAAAGAAACACAACCTGAAGAGAGACCGCAGACATCAGAACTGGCTTAGATATGACACAGACTTTGGAACTGTCAGGTAAGTAATTGTAAATAACTACAATTAATATGTTTAGGGTTCTAATGGAAAAATTAGACAACATCCAAAAACAGATGGTTAACATAAGCAAAGAGATGGAAACTATAGGAAAGAATGAAATCAGATACACAGCAACAGAAATGGAGAATGCCTTGAATGAGCTCATCAGTAGCTGGATACAGCTGATAAAAAGAAAAAAAAAAATCACTGCATTGGAAGAGTTCAATAGGAACTATCCAAACTGAAGTACAAAGAGATTTTCAAAAAGAGATGATGCAAACTTCTGGTTTCCATTCCAACACGTAAAGAGCTTGGAGGCTGTCACTCCATGCCTCGTAACAAGAAAAAAAACTTAAACTGAAACTGAACAACTTTTTAGATCCATCAGAGAACTGAGGTCACAGAGAAAACCACTGCCCCTAAAAGTGGAGAGACAGCAAATAAAGAGAATTGCAACTTACCAGAAGCTGATGGACTAGCTTGAAAGACAAAAACTTTCATGAGCTTCACCAGCTTCTGAGTTAAGATGGAAGAAAAATCTCCTCATGTTGGGGTAGGGACAAAGTAACATTTTGAAATACCTGCAGAACATACTGTTCTATTTAACAAAAGCCTGCCCTCAAGGGAAACTATTTACTAGGGTCTAAGCAAAGTGGGTTTTATCAGGGTCTGACTGATATGGGGGAAGGGAAATGTCCTAATCCAGCCCCCTCTAGTTTTCAACACAAGGGAAAGGAAAATATCCAACTCCAGACTCCTCTAGCCTTCCTGTCTCACCTAAGGAATTAAAGAAAAATTTCAGCAGCACATGTAAAGGTCACAACACAGGGGCACAGGCCCACTAAAAGACTGAGAACCAATGAGAGGATTCTAGAACACTACCCCTCGCCCAGTCCTTAGCACCACATCAACAGGACTCCTGTATAACAGGATCACAGCTGAAAGAACTATAAGGATTGGTCACTATTTAAGGAATCTCTAAAGAAACCCAAAGACAACAGGTGAGACAAAAACAAGGACCACAGAGGAAATTTTAGCCTCTAACACCTACAGCTACAATAAATTGTAAGCACAGCCTAATTCCTAGCCTGGTAAACATAAAATCTCACACTAAAGGTCTATTTACCTCAGTTCCTTTTACCTAATACATCATGCAAGGCTTTAAACCTCACACTGAAATGCTGATTACCTCTGTACCTGCTACTAGATACGACATGTCCAGCTTTCAACAAAAAATGATAAGGCATGTTAAAAGGCAAAAAACTGTCTGAACAGCTACAACAGGCACCAGAACCAGACTCAGATATGACATACATTTGGGAATGTATTTACTTTTTATTTATTTATTTTTGAGAGAGGGTCTCATTCTGTTGCCCAGGCTGGAGTGCAGTGGGGCGATCTCAGCTCATTGTAACATCTGCCTCCCAGGCTCAAGTGATCCTCCCACCTCAGCCTCCTGAGTAGCTGGGACTATAGGCACATGCCACTATACTCAGCTAATTTTTGTATTTTTTGTAAAGACAGGGTTTCACCATGTTGCACAGGCTGGTCTTGAACTCTTGAGCTCAAGCGATCCACCCATCTCGGCCTTCCAAAGTGCTGGGATTACAGGCATGAGCTACAGTGCAGATTTGGGAATTTAAAATAACTGTAAAAAATGCACAAAGTGCTCTCATGGAAAAGGTGGACAACATGCAAGAACTGCTCATAATATAAGCAGAGAGATGGAAACTAAGCGAGAATCAAAAGAAATTGCTAAAAACAGAAATTTCATAAATAGAAAAAACAGAGAAAAAGGAGTATAAAAAATAGAGCCAAATATCCAAAAACTGTGGGATAACTACAAAAGGTATAGCATAAATGTAATGGTAATACCAGAAAGAAAAGAAAGAAGAAACAGAAGAAATATTTGAAGTAGCCATGGCTGAGAATTTTCCAAAATTAATGACAAACACAAAACCACAGATCCAGGAAGCTCAGAGAGCACCAGGCAGAACAACCCCCACCCCCCCCCCCCGCCGCAAAAAAAACAAAACAAAAAAATAAATAAATAACTGTAACTCAGCATATCATACTCAAATTGCAGAAAATAGAAGACAAAAAGAAAATATTGAAATATTTTTGTAAAAGGGGTGCAAAAAACCTTACTTATAAGAAGAACAAGGATAAGAATTACACATTGGATTTCTCTCCAGAAACCATGCAAAGAAGACAGTCAAGTGAAATACTGAAAGTCCTACAAGAAAAAAAAAGACACCAACCTAGAAATCTGAACCAGTGAAATTATCCTACCAACATGAAGGAGAAATAACAAAAAACAAAATTTGAGGGAATTTGTTGCCAGAAGATTTGCCTTGCAGGAAATGTTTTAAGAAGTTCTTCAGAGAGAAGCTAAGTACTTTGAGTCAGAAACTCAAACATACAGAAAGAGAAGGAAAGAAGGAATAAATAAGAGTAAAATAAAATCTTTTATTTTTCTCATTCTTACCTAACAGATAACAGTTTGTTCAAAATAGTAACACCAACAGGATACTGGATATTACACCATGTGGTTAAAGGAAATGATGAAATGAATGACAGCAATGTTATAAGGGAAGGGAAGGAAGAATTGAGACTACTCTATTATAAGATACCTGGCACTAACCATGAAGTGTCAAAGTGTTACTTGAAAGTGGACTCACATTAACTGTACATGTATACTGCACACTCTCAGAAAAATCACAATTTTTAGTAAATAATTGATATGTTGAAAGGGAAGAAAATAGAATCATATAAAATGCTCCAGAGGAGGGAGAAAAAGAATGGAAGACAAAAGAAGAAACAAAGAACAAGGGCAACAAATAGAAAACAATTATAAATGTGGTAATATTAATATACTATCTCAATAATCACTTTAAATGTGAATGGTCTAAACACCAATAAAAGACAGATTATCAGAAAGGATTTAAAAAAAAAAAAAAAAAGACCCAACTAACTATAGGCCATCTATAAGAAACTCACTTTAAATATAAAAATGCAGATATATTTAGATTAAAAGTCAAGGTTTGGAGAAAGATATACCATACTAAGACTAATTAAAATAAATCTAGAGTAGCTATATTAATTTAAGACAAAACAGAAGTCAGAGCAAGGAAAATTACCAGGGATAAAGAGGGGCATTATGTAATGATAAAGGGATCAATTCTCCAAGAAGACATAACAGTCTTTAATGTGTATGTACCTAACACGGAAATAAAATACGTGAAGCAAAAACTGACAGAACTGCAAGGAGAAATAGACAAATCCACCATCAATATCCTCTATCCACAACTGAGAGATCCAGTAAGCAGAAAATCAGTATCTAATTAAATTAAACAACATCATCAATCAACTGGATCTAATTGACATTATTATAGGGTATTGCATCCAACCACACCACAATCCACACTCTTCTCAAGGACACATAGAACATTCACCAAGATAGGTCACATTTTAGGCCCAAAGTTTACCCTAACAAGATTAAAAGAACAGAAACCACACAAAATCTGCTCTAAGACCACAATGGAACTAAACCAGAAATCAGTAAGAGAAAGACTGCTGGAAAATTCCAAAATATTTGGAGGCTAAAGAACATACTTCTAAATAACACACAGGTCAATGCAGAAATCTCAAGAGAAATTAAAAACTATTATGAACTAAGTGAAAATGAAAATACAATTATCAAAATTTATGGGAAGCAGCAAGTGCAGTGATTAGAGGAAATTTTATAGCACTGAATGCATGTATTAGTAAAAAGAAATATATAAAATCAATAATCTGAGCATCTACCTTAGAAAACTAGAGAAAGAACAATATAAACCCAATGCAAGTAGAAGAAATCATAAGTTAGAGCATAAATCAGTGAAATTTAAAACAGAAAATGAATAGAGAAAATTAATGAAACTAATGGCTCATCATTTGAGAAGATCAATTCAAGTGATAAGCCTCTAGCCAAGCTAACCAAGACAAAAAAGAAAAAAGAAGACACAAATTACTAACATCAGAAATCGAAGAGGAGTCATCACTACTGATCTCATGGACATTAAAAGGAGGATCAAAGGAATGTTATATACAACTTTTTGCCCACAAATTTGATAACTTAGATAACATGGACCAATTCCTTGAAAGACATAGGCTACCAAAACTCACACGAGGAGAAACGTATCATCTAAAAATGCCTGTATCTATTAATATAAAGGAAACTGAATCCATAATTTCTTTCAAAAAAGAAAGCCTCAGGTCCAAGTACAGTACAGGTGAACTGTACCAAATACTTAAGGACAAAATGATACTAATTCTCTACATCTCTTCCATGAAGTAGAAGCAGAGGGAACAATTCCTAACTCATTCTATGACACTAACATTACTCTAATGCAAGTTTAGCATCCCTCATCCAAACATCTGAAATCCAAAGTGCTCCAAAATCTGAAACTTGTTGACCACCAAGATGATACTCAAAGGAAATGTTCATTGAAGCATTTCAAATTTTGGATTTTTGGATTAAGGGTACCCAATCAGTAAACATAATGCAAATACTCCAAAATCTGAAAAGAAGTCTGAAATCTAAAATCCTTCTGGTCCCAAGCATTTCATGTAATGGGTACTCAATCTGCACCAAAATCACATAAAGACATTACAAAAAAGGAAAACTAAGACCAATGTCTCTTCTGAACAAAGGTTGATAAATGATCAACAAAATAGTACAAAATTGAACGCAAAAGTGTTTAAAAAGTGTATGCCCTGACCAAATGGGATTTATTCTTAGAGTTCAAGACTGGTTTACCACTTGAAAAACGATAGTCTAACCCGTCACATCAACAGGCTAAAAAAGAAAAATCACAGGATCATATCAATAGATGTGCATTTCACAAGATTTAACACTCGTTCATAATAAAAACTCTTGGCAAGCTAGGAAAAGAGGGTAACGTCCTCAACTTGATCAAGAACATCTACAAAAAACCTACAGCTAACATCATACTTAATGGTGAGAAACTGAATGCCTTCCCCCTAAGATCAGGAACAAGGCAAAGATGTCCTCTCTCATCATTCCTATTCAATGTCATACTGGAAGTCCTAGCTAATGCAGTAAGACAAGCAAAGGAAATAAAAGGTATACAGATTGTAAAAACAAAACAAAAAAACCCAACTATCTTTATTTACAGACAATGATTGTCCATATAGAGAATCCCAAATAATCCATTTCAAAAACTGGAACTAAGAAGTGATTATAGAAAGGCTGTAGGATACAAGAGTCAATTGCTTTCACATATCCCAGAAACGAAGAACTGGGATCTGAAATTAAAAACACAATGCCATTTTTATTAGTGCCAAAAAAATAAAAACATGTAGGTATAAATATTTAACAAAACACGTACAGGATATCCAAGGAAAACTACAAAACTCTGATGAAAACAAATCAAAGAAGATCTAAATAAATAAAGAGATATTCCATGTTCATGGAGGAAGACTCAGTATTGTTAAGATTTCAATTCTTTCCAACTTTATCTACAGATTCAATACAATCCCAATCAAAAGTCCAGAAGTTGTTTTGTGCATATCAACAAACTGATTCTAAAGTGTATATACTGAAAGGCAAAAGACCCAGAATAGCCAATACAATTCCAAAGAACAACAATAAAGTTGGAGGACTGACACTACCCAACTTCAAGACTTACTATAAAGCTACAGTAAACAAGACAGTGTAGTGTTGGTGAAAGAATAAACAAGTAGATCAGAATAAACAGAACAAACAGAATAAACAGAATAGAAAATAAGCAGAATAGAATGCCCAAAAATATACCCACACAAATATAGTCAACTGATATTTGATAAAGGCACAAAGGCAATTCAAAGGGGTAAGGATAATCTTTTCAACAAATGTTGCTAGAACATCCGCATGCAAAAAACAAACCAAAACAAAACCCTCTCCGGCCTGCCCTCGTCTGCCACTGTACATAACTTACGACACCAACCACAACCACTTTCTTTGGATAGAAGGTATTGGTCCTCTGGGCAGCTGCCAACTTATCCTCCCTCTGCCCCATCCAGCCCTCCATTTCATACCTAACCACTCCAGAGTGAGATCAAAACTCTCAGAGCCCATGACGACTTTCACTACCAGTCTCAGGCCTTTCCTTAGTCCCATTTCTGTTCCAGTTTCTTCTCTTCCTTTTATCTGCATAAATTGTCCCCTGGAGAAACTATGTCTATTTTTTGATCCCTGGTTTATCCCCAGCATCAAGAGTAGGATTTCAATAAACACTTCTTGAATGAACAAGCTTTTAAGTTATGTACATGTCATATGTGTTTTGAGTACATACATCAAAGTATCAATACACCAAAAATCAACACCCAAAGTGATTATCTCTGCATGGGAAAGTTATGGGTGATTTTGATTTTTTATTCCTTTTTGCTCATCGGAGCTTTCTAACTGTTCAACAGTGAATGTGTATTGCTCTGGATAATAAAAATAATAGGAAAAAAAAACCTCCCTACAACATAAGAGAGGTCAGATTTATACAAAGGAAGCATCCGAAGTGATGATTCACTTTACAGAAGGCACCTTTTGCTTTGTAGAAAGCTTTGTCATAAAAATATTTTATGTAAGGAGTAGTCAAAAAATAAAAAGGATTTGATTTGTGGGACACTTCAGAATGATGAAGTTCAGAAAGTCTCATTTCCCCTGAGGAGAAGAGAAGCTGTTCCTTCTTCCTTCTTTCCAGATCATGTTCTGTTTCCCCCTCTTCTCAAGGTAGACCACAGCACATTCCCAGCTGGTCAGTTCCAAGCTCAGTGACTCCTAACTCTGTCTGCCTCTGGGGTTTCTCCTTCAGATGTAGGTGTTTTGAGACTCTGGAAAACCAGACTGCATTCTCTGCTGGGCCATAACCAGGAAGAAGCCTTTCAACGGACTGGCTAAAGAGAGAACACCCTCAGCCTAACATGTGGATGGCTAAATCAACTCTGAATCTCTGATCTCATGAAAACCTTTCCACTCAATGAAACCAGACATCATAAAGGCAGTCCCCAACAAATGCTACCCCGGGACAGGCTTGCCTGTGTGCTTTGCACTCCTTCTCTCTGAAGTCCAGAGCAGAATCTAGGTGCATAACACTGGCCTGATTTTACAGATGGGGAAACAGACCAGAAAGGCGAGATAATTTGCCTATGGACACCCAGGTATTAGTTGGGAGACACAGGACCCAGGATTCCAGCCTTGGTCTAATGGACGCCAAAGCTGCATGATAAATGAATACATATGCTCAAGTAACTTTTTAAAATAGCAAAGGTACTGAACATCTGATCTGTGCCAGGTTCTAAGAGACAGATGCTGAGCCGGAGTCACCAACCGGACAGCCACTGTCCCTAACCTGATGGAGTATGCATGCTAGCAAAGGAAACACACCACACAACTGACTTCCACTTGTGAAATGGGCTACCCAGGTAGCATTGTCACCCTCAGCTAGGTGGGACACAAATGCATGGCTTAGCAAAACTACAACTAGCCACACGGCAAACTGCAGAAATCTCCAATGCTAAATCCTATTGATACTATCACAAACTGTCATTGATGTGACTCCTCCCATGTGCTAGGTACTGTGCTTGCCGATTCATATCCATTCTTTCTTTTTGAGACGGAGTCTCGCTCTGTCACGCAGGCTGGAGTGCAATGGCGCAATCTCGGCTCGCTGCAAGCTCCGCCTCCCAGGTTCACACCATTCTCCTGCCTCAGCCTCCTGAGTAGCTGGGACTACAGGCACCTGCAACAATGCCCAGCTAATTTTTTGTATTTTTAGTAGAGATGGGGTTTCACCGTGTTAGCCAGGATGGTCTCGATCTCCTGACCTGGTGATCTGCCCCGCTTGGCCTCCCAAAGTGCTGGGATTACAGGCATGAGCCATCATGCCCAGCCCATATCCATTCTTTCATTTAATCCTCACCATAACTTTATAATGTAAGTTCATTAAAATTGCGACTCTCGGCCTCGCACAGAGGCTCACACCTCTGAGTCCCAACCAGGCGTCAGGACCCTGTGTAGCCCAGGCTGGACCAGACCCTGGCTGCAGCCTTCAGCATCCCCACCCACGAGGATGGCATAAGAAGGGGGAGCCTGGGGTGACGCAAAGGCTGTGCATCAGCTCTGCAGTCAACTGTGATACTGTGATACTTTTACAATGTTCATGACTTCCAGACTCCTTAGACTACGAAGTGCCAGTCACTTCCCTTTTTTGGACCTCAGGTTTTCCATCTGCAAACTAGGGGCAACCTTCCTTGTCTGGCCCACTTCCCAGGACCACTGTGCAGAATCAGCAAGAACACAGGAGTCTGCTCTGCAAATCCGAACCACAGAATCGAGGCAGCATGGGGACAGTTCCACCTCCTCACAGACAGGGCTGGCCCTGCCATAGGAGGACACAAGCAGCAGCTGGCCCAGGAGCCTGCCAGGCCCCTCCTGATTACGAAAAGGCTACCACTCGCCAAGTTCACTCCTGGCATGACAGCCTGCCAACACGGATGGCAAGCCCGCCAGCCAGTTTTCCTCCTCAGGGATGCACACACACACACAATTCAACTCATAAATAAAAATCTGATTATCACAGGCTTTCTCAAAGCCAATGTAGCTGAGTTTTAATCTTTTATAAAGAAAAACTCATTAAATATTCAAGCGAGGCCTGCGCATCTCGGGAGACTGAAAGAGGCTCTCGGCAGCCCCCAGCTACAGACACACCAGTGGGGGTCCCAGGACCTCTGCCATCAGCCACCAGAGCATCTCTCTCTGCCGCGGCTGCTGTTCAACCAAGTCATTAGCCACAAGCAGGTCCAGGCTCTGCCAGCCCTGTCTCACTTTCCTGCCAGCCTGCTCCCCTTGGCTGCTCACACTCTTGGCTCTTCCTGCTCTACGAGATCGGGGATGCCCTGGGATCCTTTTCAGACTAGATAAAACTGAAAATAATCTGAAAGGGACAAAATGTGAGGAGATGAGGGAAAGCCCCTCTCCTCCTAAACTGCTAATTCAGACAAGCAGGGGAGGTTAGTGAGGATATGAATTATGGCCTCTGGAAGGTGGCCGCTGAATCTTCCTTTCCAGTTTTCATTTGTTCGTTCACACCAAATTTATTTACTGTGATTCCACAGCATGCCAGACACCATGGGCGCTAAGAATACAACAATGAGTGATACAGACAAAAACCCTTGCTCTGTGCCATGGGTTAAGGGCTGATTCCAGGGCTGGGGTGCAAGATGAGCCTGGTACATCCTGAAGACCCAGAAAGTAAGAAACGCTCAAAAAATGACAGGGATTTGTTCAAAGGACAGAGGAGCCTGCGTGAAGGGGCTGCCACTGGCCAAATCTGGAATGAATTGAGTATCAGAAAAAGAATAATGATGGTAATTGATTATAACCCATAAAACAGACATCCAGCAGTCTAAATTGATCTAAATAAGCAGGTAAAGAAACAAATAAATGGAGGAGAAAGGAGAGATTTTCTACAGTACAATTCCAATTAATAAATACAGAAGAAACGATGGAAATAGGAAATCACTATTTGGCAAACAGCACAGTTATCAATGTTGTAGGCAAGAATCAACAATAGATGCTAAAATTAGTGGACAGAAAAGCATGATGAAAAATGAGATATTTGCATAGTCTCAAAATATCTCTGCACAAAACATTTACTATGCAAAGAATAAAAGAGTAGGAACTTTACAGAGAAGAAACCTGGCAGACACCACCTTAACTAAGTGTTCAACGCTAACATCACCAGTAGTAAGTCATCAATACCATATGTCCCCGATGTCAGGCACTGAGAAGAAAACAGCATCATTTTGGGGGTATTCTTGCCGGAAATGCATACCCTGAGTCATCCTACAAATGTCTCACAAATCCAGGAGGAGCAATCTATAAGACAACCGGTGGGGAATCTTTAAAGAAGTCAAGGGCACAGAATTCCAAGAATGACCAAGGATCTGCCCCTGACTGAAGACTAAAGAGGTAAGACAACTAAATGCAATGTGGGATCCTGGATCGGTTCCTAGGCCAGAAAAAAGACCATTAATGGGGCCATTGGTGAAATGTGAATAGGTCTACAGATTAGTTAACAGTATTACATTAATCCAATTTCTTATATAAATATTAATTTCATAGTATAATCTGAGCATTATACTATGGGCATAGAAGTTAACATTTGAGGAAGCTAGGTAAAGGTGTACGGAAACTCTTAGTACTTTTGCAGGTTTTTATGAGTCTGAAACTCTTTCGAAATGAAAGTTTTTTAAAAAATATGTTAAGCCCTTCCCTCACAAAGCTTACATTCTTGAGAAACAGGTGGGAAGATAGAGAGGAAGTATATACAAATTATTTTTTAAACAGTAAAATAACCATTAGATGAGTACTAGTACTATGAAGAAAAATGAAGCCAAAAAGGAGGATAGAATGGGGAGACGGTATAACTTTAAACAGTACTTAAGAGAAGGCTTGCCAGACACGGTGGCTCACGCCTATAACCCCAGCACTTTAGGAGGCCGGGACAGGTGGACTGCTTGAGCCTAGGAGTTCAAGACCAGCCTGGCCAACATGCAAAATCCTGTCTCTACAAAAGACCAAAAAAAAATTAGACGAGTGTGGTGCCACACGCCTGTAGTCCCTCCCTACATGGGAGGCTGAGGTAGGAGGATCAATTGAGCCTAGGAGGCAGTGGGTGTAGTGAGTAGAGATTGAGCCACTGCACTCCAGCCTAGGTGACAGAGCAAGACCCTCGACTCAGAAAAAAAAAAAAGGACAGAGAGAAGACTTGCAAAGAAGGATGTATCCAGAGGGATGAGCCAAGAAAATAACCAGGAAAGAGCATTATTCTGGGCAGGGAAACAGCAAAGGCCCTGAGGTTGCAATGTCTGGTGTGACAGAGAAAAAACAGTGTCAGACTAAACTGTGGCAATAACTCAGCTCCATTCCTGCCTTGGTGGGAGCTGGCCACCCCATCCCACCCTCTCCATGCCCCTGTTCCTTCTGAACAAGATGCCAGATTAGCCACCCAAAGGCACAGCAGAGTAGCATTTTAGGGAAGATTCAGTCTTGAAGCCAGTACCTGAAGTTTAAATTTCCCTTGAACAATCTGTTAAGAAGGTACCATTGCTGGAGACTGTCTTCCCAGTTTTCTAGAAGCCCAAACCCAGTTTGTCCTCCAGAACTGGGACAGAGCAACGTTTTTGTGATTGAGCACCAGAAGATGCCAGCTTATGTTAAGGGAGCATGTTGGGTGAAGGATACACACCTTGCAATACAAGAATCACAGTTAGGTGGGTGAGAAGTTCCCATTCTGAGAGGGACCAAAAGCTCCTCAGTTCTCATCTCCTAGGCATGCTCACACCAGGATAACTGCCACCTGCATGATTCTTACTCTCTATGGTTAAGTGCCACGATACTCATTGACCAATCATGTCTCTGCTTCAAAACCTTTAGTGCCTTTCCCTTTCCATGGGACAGCTCCCAGCCTAGACTGGTACACATATCTCTACAACTGAACAACAGTGGGCATTTCCTAACTGCAAGAGAAGTTTATGAGGGGTCAAACTAAATTCAGTTTTAGGCTTTTCTTCTGTAAGTTTTTGGCTGAGACCTGTAACCTCATCATCAGGACCATGAAGGCACACACAGCAAACAAACTCCAGTAGAAAGACGCGGAATCCACCAGTCCAGGCTACGTCATCAGCTTGTTTCGTTTTCTGGGCCTGAGCTCACGGCTGTGATTTTTTATTGCAGCCATATAACACGGTCATATTTTCTGCTAGTAAAATTGTCCCTGGGTCATACAATGGAATCAGATTGATCAATATTTCACAGAGCTGTTGCAAAAAAAGCTTTCTGGTGTTCCTGCCCTTCTCTCCAACACTGCAATACACACACATACACACACACACACACACACGCACACATACGCACGTCTCAGAATGGTCCACCTTCATCAGCACAAAGAGATAATACTATCTCCTTATATAGCTGCCATAAAGATAAATGTGATAAATACTATAATTATTATTATTCATTCACTCAACAAATATTTAATAAGCATCTACTATGTCTAGCCCTTGCTGGGAACAGAGGGAATAATTCATTACTATTATTCATAGTAATGAATAAAATACAGGCTTTGCCCTCATGGGGATTTTTCATTTCCTTGGTGAGAAAAATTCTCTACCTGGTTTACAGGGTCCTCCACAAGAATAGCTAGTATCTGTCTGTCTGTCCATCTGTCCCTCCATACATCCATCTACCTCTCTGTATCCCTCCCTCCTTTCCTCCTTCCCCCAGAGACCCCACACACTCCCTTTATGTCCCACCACTCCCCAAATACTCCCTGCTAAATAGACCACCTGATATTTTCAGCTTCCCTCAAAAGATATTTTTAAGCATTTTGAAATGCTATTTGCATACAAAGCCTTGGCTAATTAGAATCTTTCTACCTTTTCCTTAGAGCCTGGCATGGCTTCATCTTTCCCCTTTACCAATTTCAGCATTAACTACCCACAAGCCTGCACACCTCCTCCAGCTGGTGTCCCTGACCCTCCTCAAGCCACCAGTCTCCCCCCAGTTCCTCCCTTCACCTTGGCATCCACAAAGCTCAAAGGGAGCCAATGGCCTGACTTCTCAGGGGCTCATCTAGTCCTTCATCTCATCTCTGACAGTAGCAGATATCAACGGCAAGAACCACTTGCACTACTTCAGAATCTTCTGCTGAGGTCCACCACAGGACAGGCAGGGCAGAAGCTTTGAGTGACACCTGGCTGGTGGCTAGAAAGCAACGTCAGATGCCCTCAGTGATGCCAACTATAGCAGGTAGCAAGCTACATGGAGGCCAAACTCCAGCGCCTTGCACAAAGCCTGATGCATAGTAGGTGCTCAATAATGGTCGGTTGCTGTTAAAACTGTTTATCTTTGAAAGTTTTGCTAAGTAAGGTAGATTTTCCCTCTATAGTTAAACAGAGAGAAAATGAGCAATTTTATGCTAACTGTGCCCTTAAAAAATTGGAGAAAACTGTTCTTAGAGGTGCAAATTTCAACAGATCAGGGACTATGCAGGTAAGCTTCACGAGTCAGGCTGGAGGCCAGTGCTGGGAAGATGAGGGGAGCAGTCTAGCTCGCTCCTACTGACTGTTACATCCAAGTTGTCAAAACAGGTGGGACGTCAGAATTTTTAAGGATGAGCAACTATTGTGGCCAGATGGTGTTTGATCTCTGGTTCAACCTCTGTTTAAACACTCCTCCCTTCCCCTACCCAGCCCTCTCTATCTTGTTACACCCGTTTGGAACAGAAAAGGTGTTTTGATAATTAGCATAGTGTTTATATTCCAATGGGAGCATTCAAAAGGCTTAAAAATAGAATGATTCCTTACACACCTTAGAGCTTTTCCCCTGAAGATCTTGTTTACACTAGCATTTTCCCTAGCAAATCTTTTGCAAAGGTCAACTGCAGTTTACAAAATCATAAACCAGCAACTCCAAATGACTGGGATTTTGTTGCATACACTGAAGCAACTTCAAAGTCCCACCCATTGGGTTCTTCTGCTTCAGAGCTTAGTGGCTCTGAGATTAATGGCTCTACAGACAAGTGCACGTGAGGAGAGCCCCAAGGAGCGTATATCCTATGTCTTGAAGGCCTGGCTGCCAGAGGGAACCAAAAGAGGCTCTTGGAATTTGGCAGGCCTCTGGGATCCTGGAACAAACATGGACTTTGGTTTAAGGAAATTCAACTTAGAAGACTTAGACACTACCTTGCTAAGAGCCATTTTATCCCATTTACAGAAAGGGTGTTCTCATCACAGAAAAGAACCGGGGAAGCAATCGCCTTAAAAAGCAGCTCTCTCCTAGGGTAATATCTCAGTGTTTATATTTCCTTATCTTAGCCAGCAGGATGTTAAATAAAATGTGTGCTTAGAGGGGGAGAGGGTGGTCCAGGTTGGGAGAGGCTGAATACACAAAATTCATCTATTTTCTTTACCGCAGGACTTTTCAGAGCCTTTAAAGACCCAATGGCCACTGTGAATTTCTAAGACACAGTGTTTCATTCACAGGTTTATCTAGCCCTCAATTCACCTCCACCTTCCTCTCCCTTATCCCCGTGGAGCATACAGCCTGAGCCACATTTCAGAAGTAAGGGGAACAAGCCTCAACATCTAAGATTAGGAGAGAAAGGGACTTGCTTAAGATCCACAGCTCATTAAGTCTAACCTCAAACCCAAGACAACAGTCTTTCCACAGCACCCACCCTCCCTCCCTCAAGACCAATGCTGCCTGCCCTACCGGTTCAGCCAAATAAGATCTGACCAAAGATAGACACTGACTGCAGTGTTCAAGAACCAAGGAATGATAGCTGCCAAGTTCCCAAGCCTGGCATAAACTGCTGAGAAGTATGAAGCAACAGCCGGGCCCAGAGCTACAGGATCTTGGCTCTAAGAGGCCTGCCTTAGTGGTCAGCCAGCAACTGCTTTCATACCTCCAAGGGTGGGGCTGTCACCCCCTCCTGCAGGTTCCTCACAACTGGATACTGGCTGAAAAACATTGCTAGTGTTTTCTTCCCCATGACTCCAATGTTCCACGTTGCAGGGTTTGGCAGGCAGGGGGATGTAGCTTTATGTTAAATCCATCTGCAGAAGAAGGCAGTTCAATCGCACAGACTTGAGGGACAGCAGTCCTGAATTCAAATCTCAACTCTACCACTTACTAGTTAACACTGAGATCGCTTCAAGCCTGTGAGCCTCAGTATCCTCATCTGTAAAAGGGGGGAATACCACCTCCCCACATGTGGGCAGGTGGGCACTGAGAGAGATTCTAGGGGCAGCTTCCCTTCACTCGGCACAGGCGTTAGGGAAAGCAGCTCTTACGTGTGGCAGCGGTTCCTGCTCACTATCCTGTTTCCAGAGTTTGAACCTCCCTTATAGATCACTTGCCCCGACAGCTGCCCCTGGAAACTGCCCAGATGAACGTGCCGTGAAGGAAGAGCAAAGACCAAGCAGCACGTCTGGAGTAACAGCCGCCTCTGACCTTGGAGGGTTTTCTTGAAGGCCCAAGGTTCCCTGGTACAAGGCAGCCCAGGCCGGAAGAGATCAGAAAATCCTAGTAACTGTTGCTAAGGGATGTTCAAGCGCTGGTCCATCACTTAACTGTACAGATGGGGAAAATGAGGCCAAGGGGGGTGGGATCTGTCTCGGCACCCACAGAGGTCAGCAGCAGCACCAGACAGGGCCTCCAACATCCTCCCATCCTCCTTTGGTGCATCCCACGACAGGGGAGGAAGATGAGGGGAGGAACTCTAGGAAGGTGATATGGCATCCCCAACCCTCATCACGTTCCACTGATTTTTTAATAGACTTTAACAATTTACTGACACCAGCGGAGCTTATAAAATAGTTTAATTGAATTAATTAGGCAGTCCCGACTTACTCCTGAGTTCCCCCTTTGGCTCCGGGGAGGCTGTGCCTGCTGCCTGTTTAACCCCTTGCATCCTAGAAAGACTATTACTCACTCACATTTAAAATGATTCACCATATTCTCAGACAGTTTCTTTCCTAAACTGGCTCTTACCCTGGCCCCACCCATATCCCAGCCCTAAGCACATGTCTGCTGCCAGCATCTGCCAGACCTGAGTTGCTGAAACCCTACCCTAATCCCATCCTAATCAAACTTAAATGGAGGAGATCCCTTTGTGTAGATGAATGTTCTTCTCCTGTATGTTCTCGGGACAGGGGCAGCAAGAGTGGGGTCAGTGCCCCAGCATGGGAGCCACTCATTGGTCTGTCCTGGGCAATGGCCACTCTTCACCATTCCTCCAACCTCCTTAGCCTCAACTTCCCTTGAAGGAGAGGCTGGTTCCTGCCACACAAAGTGTGGTCGGTGGCAGTATCAGTACCAGCTGGGAGCTTATTAGAAATGAAGACGCTCAGGCTCTGCCCACACCTGCTTAATCAGAATCTCTGGGGGTAGGGCCCAGCAATCTGTGGTTTAGGCCCTCCTTCGGGTTCTAGGACAAGCTAACATTAAAGAAGTGGTCTTGGTGATCACCAAGACTCCTTCCAGATTAAAAAGTGTGAGAAACAATCTAAAACATGAAAATGCATTCACTTACAAGATATTCTTTACAGCAATATTTATAACAGGGAAAAACTGTAAATAGCAAAACATCCCCCAAAACAGGGCTGTTGAGGGTACAGTCACCTCATAAAATACCTACAGTCAAAACCCGCAAGGCTTACAGCAACACTGGGAAACAGGAATCTTATAATGTTGAGCTTTTTTAAAAAAATCAGGAAAAAATTTGTATCCATCCCACCTGTTAGTAAAAACACACTACCAGCCGGGCATGGTGGCTCATACCTATAATCCCAGCAGGCTGGGAGGCCAAGGCGGGTGGATCACCTGAGGTCAGGAGTTCGAGATCAGCCTGGCCATCATGGTGAAACCCTGTCTCTACTAAAAATACAAAAATTAGCTGGGCGTGGTGGCGGGTGCCTGTAATCCCAGCTACTTGGGAGACTGAGATAGGAGAATCGTTTGAACCTGGGAGGCGGAGGTTGCAGTGAGCCGAGATTGCACCATTGCACTCCAGCCTGGGTGACGAGAGTGAAACTCTGTCTCAAACAAAACAAAAACAAAAACAATACTTGGAAAAAAAGATCAAAATGTCCCAAGTGTCAGTATCTGAGTAGGGAGGGATCTCTAGGTGATTTTCTTTCTTCCTCATACTTTTCTGTGTTTTCTAACTTTCTCTATAAAGAGCACTTGCTATCTGTTACAACGAAGAAAAACAAACTTGGTTTAATTGTGTTTTAAGACAGTGCTTAGAAACAAAGTTTCAGGCCCGGCAAGGTTGCTCACTCCTGTGATCCCAGCACTTTGGAACCCCAAGGCAGGCGGATCACTTGAGGTCAGGAGTTCAAGACCAGCCTGGCCAACATGGTGAACCCCCATCTCTACTAAAAATACAAAAAAAAAAAGTATCCAGCCATGGTGGTGGGTACCTGTAATCCCAGCTACTCAGGAGGCTGAGGCAGAAGAATCATGTGAACCTGGGAGGCAGAGGTTGCAGTGAGCTGAGATCGTGCCACTGTACTCCAGCCTAGTCGACAGAGCAAGACTCCGTCTCAAAACAAAAAAAAAAGAAAAGAAAAGAAAAGAAAACCAGAAAGTTCCATGCTAACTTGGAATTCATTCAGATTTGGGCTAGGCTGGGCTCTGAGCTTCTTGTCAGCTGGGACGGGAGGACAGGCCCTGAGCACAGGTGTGAAGGAAGGACAGGAGAGAGGATGGCAAAAGGGCTTTCAGATGAACCACTTTAGGAAAGTGATTTCGTCCTTGGCAGATAATCGGACGAATTACTGAAGTAAAAATGTAATAGTGGGAGAGGAAACAACCCTGAGGAGCCAGATCCAAGCGAAAGGAAAATAAATGCATGCCCATGAAGACGTCCTTCACAGCAGCCTCACACACCTGAACACACCTGGCTAGCAGGAACACGCTGGTTATTAGGCCAATAATAAGTCACTGTTTCCAGGAACTTCTAAGCCCCGGAAGCTGGTGCTGGGCTGCAGGTCCACCCCAGCTGGCTCGAGCTAAGTGGACTCGGCAGGAATCAATAATTACAGAGTGAAGAGCAGGAACCAGGTGAACAAACACAGACCTGGAATTAGAAGCTGGCTGGCCAGGAGGCTCCCCTACTTAGAGGCCAGAATGGAGACTCATCCTGCACCCTACTCTCTTTCTGTGGTCTGGGAGGCCATGGCACCAATGGCCTCAGCAAGAGAGATGGCATGAGCAAAGTGGGGAGGTGGAAAATCAAGGTGTATCTAGGAGAGCCATTTAGCAGGGATAAGGGGCAGCCAGGCGGGGAGTGGTGAGTTCATACAGGCTAGGCTGGCCGGGCCCACAGTGGCTCATGCCTGTAATCCCAGCACTTTGGGAGGCCAAGGTGGGCAGATCACGAGATCAGGAGTTTGAGACCACCCTGACCAACATGGTGAAACTCTGTCTCTACTAAAAATACAAAAATTAGCTGGGTGTAGTAGCGTGTACCTGTAATCCCAGCTACTCGGGAGGCTGAGGCAAGAGAATCGCTTGAACCCGGGAGGCGGAGGTTACAGTGAGCTGAGATCGCGCCACTGCATTCCAGCCTGGGTGACAGAGCGAGACTCCGTCTCAAAAAAAAAAAGGCTAGACTGTGAGTATTGGGGAGCAGGATACAGCATGGGGGCATCTGCATGCAAGCATCAGGGCTAGGAGGCGCTGGACTGGGAGAAAAGGAATGAACCTTTTGACCCTGTGGAGCCACCACCCATCCCTAAGCAAGCCCAGGCCCTGAGACAGTGGCACCTTCAAGCTTGGGCTAGCAAGTCCCAGGGAAGAAAGTAAGCCACCATCCTCATTCCCCTCTCCCCCAACGTCAGTGGGCATCACATGACACCCCAAGGGTTCTGGACAGCTGCTCACTGAGCCCTGAGATGCCCAAGTTTCCCTAAAAATCTCAGGAAAACAAATCTCAGGAAAAGTCCATCTGCAGCCTCATAGGGCACAAGGAGTGGAGCCATGGTCTGAAGCCACCTGATTTTTCCCCTTCCTTATCCACACCTGTGGTCAAAGTCCCAGTAATGATGCTCCACCCAGACCCAGGGGGACAGGGACATACAAGGCCTCTAGCCCCCAACCACCAAGCAAGAGCCACAAGTCCCAGAATGACCTGAGCTGCAGGTATCAGGCCGGGATGTGCCTTGATCTTCCGTTAGCATCACTGTACACAATTGCAACAGGTGACGGGACCATCACCTCCAACACGCTCCTTTCCTAAATGAGGCACCTCAAGCTCAGAGAGGGAGAGCGTCCTTGCTCAGGTCCCACAGCAGCCGAGGGGCAGAGCTGCACCTCAAACCCCAGACTCCTGGCTTCTATCCCAGCTCAGCAATGACTTGGCCACTCTGGGATTCACCGGCTTCAAGGTATAAATGGCGATTGACCCAGGAACTTACTGAAGCCCCACAGACCAAAAAGGAGGACTAAAACACAGTCATGAACTCACTGTCCCTAGAAGGGGCCCAAGCAGAGGCAGGAAAGATGATCATTTACCAAGAATGGCACTTAAGAGATTGAAGGGCAAGACCTGTTTGTTGGAGGGTGAAGGTGGCTGGGGTATAAATGGCCTGGACATTCCATCCTTATTATGCTATCTTGTGATTCTGTGATCCTCACTCCCCAGTGAGGCAGAAGCAGAGCCTGAGAAGGGGCAAGTGATAACTCTGCACAGTGGTCCTCAAACTGGCTTCCTCCAGCTGCCTCAGGGGCCAGCCAGAGAGGGGCCAAGCACATAGGAACCTGCTCCCTCGGGGCTGACTGATGGGGACATCAGGCACAGCACCCATGGCCCAAGAAACTTTTAGGGACCCATAAAAATGTTTTCATTCCTTTTAAAATCAGAACTTAAAAGATGAAATTTCAGATCAAAAAAATGTTTAACACAGAATATTAATATATTCACCTCTACACCGATGCAGTCACAAAAAATGCTTTTTAATACTTTTGTATGAAGGAAGGAGTTCATGAAGACAAAAGTGCCTAAGGCCTATAAAAGTCATAACATGGTCCTCCCTCCTCCATTTTTTTAAACTGCTTTTATCTATGTATTTAACATCCTGAGCACCTGTGTGAGACTGCATTTATGAAAGAGTTCTTTAGCTAAAAAGGTTTTTGAAATCTCATAGTGGGTAAAGATAATGTTTTTCTCTATAAGCGTTAGGGTCTTAACTTACAAACAAGTGAAATGTGCTGTTACATCACTCACTGAGCTTTCCCAAGCCAAAGGCTCAAGACATGAAGATTATTTTGACTGCCCGAGCCTCCCAGGTCTCAGGACCCATCTTGCTAAGGCTGTGGGTGCCACTGTTTCATGGAAATGCAGGCACACTGTGCATCATCTGTGCTTTTAACATTCCTCCCAATTTAAGTCTTGAGACCCACAAAGCACTAGATAGAAAATAATCACACCGACCTCTTGAGAAAGGGATCCCCACACTGCAGACTCAAGCTCCCACAGTGACACCCCCATGATTCTGAAGGGGGCAGCTCTCATGGGAAGGAGAGGAATCCTCAGATCGGGATAAATCAAACAACCCCATTGGAAGGAAACAGAGTCCTTGAAAGAAAACCCCAGCTCATCTGAGGACAGTCATCTCTAACTGGCTCTCAACCGTCCACGTGGAAGCATCGCCTGGCGAGTTGGTGAGACTCTCAAATGTACCTCCCCGCGATGCAGAAACACCAGTCTACAGGTGGCCCCAGGGGCCTCTCATGCAGGGGTGCTGGACAACCCTCTGGAAAGTACTTGCCTACTCATGATGAAAGAGGTAGTGTGGAGGTGTCCTCAACCTGCTGGGCCTGGGTTTCTTGGTGCTGAATACTGGATAAGAATTCAGCAAAAGGGAATGAGAGCCAGGAAGCCTCATCGCCTGGGCAAGTCCCTGCCCAGGGTGGCAAGAGAACAGTGAACGGCCAGCAACCAGGGGGACAGAATGCCACTGTCAAGCCAGACGAGGAAGCCACTCACCAGGGCAAGGGCCAAGCAGACCTGTGAACATCATGAAAAATTGGAGCTGCAAGGGCCAGAGTGGTTGAGCTTGCTCTAGAGGCCAAAGGGGGTGCAGTGGACACAGTTTTGTTTCTGTCTCCTCAGCACCCCATCTTGTAGTACAGAACTATCTCATCCCTTCAGGTCCCCACAACCTAAGTGATGTCAATGGGCTATCCCCAGCCCCCAACTCCAGCAAGAGAATCAAATAACCCAGGACCATCCAATAATAACAACACACCATCCTCACATGGGGATGAGCCTGTGGCCCCCACTGGGCCAATGAGAGTCTTCCTTGGGACTTCTGTTAAAGCCCTTGGAGAAGAGATGCTCTCTTTCCTCCAGGACTACTCCACTGGGGATGAGAAATAAGCATGGTGCTGCTACAGCCATTTCTGTCACCACTTGGAGAGGGCCTGCCTGAAGAAGTCAACACAAGGAAACAAGAGCTGAGAGATGCAGAACACCACATTTCTGATGGCATCATCTGCGTATGTGGGCCAGCCATGCCTAAAATTGGCTAACCCCTGGACTTTTCAGTAGGTATGCCAATACACGTTCCTTTTGGATTAAGCAAGTTTGAGATGAGTTTCTGTCACTTAAAACCTAGGGCCCTGACTACAATGGATGGTCTGTTGTATAAACTGGCAGGTTTGGTTTAAAGGCAGAAAGAATCCTCACTTTGCTACGAATTAGCTACCTAACCTTGAGTAAACCACACCACCTCTCTCAGTTTCCATTTCATCTCAAACTCTCCAGCTTGTGGTGCAGAATTAAATTACATCACAATGACGATACAGAGCACTTGGGACATTATGTGGCATTTGTAGGTTCAGTAGATGTCAGGAAAGACTCCTCCCCAGCCACCCCCACTTGCTAAGGAAGTAACAGTCACAGGCAGTGAGTAAACGACCCTACAGCCCGACTATAGCATGGAAGAGTGAAATGCCCGTCAGAGACCCCAAGGCAAAGGAGGAACAGCCAGGAGAAGCCCTTTCTTCACAGCCATAACCTCTGGCATCTTCCCAACACTCCACAATGCCTCTTCTGGTATGCTATCTTCCAAAAGTACTCTCATCAAGGCAAAATAATACTGATATAAGAAGCACTGGTGGCTTCTAGTCATGACGGAGTAAGAGGGATCAGATTTATCAACCATTAAACAACTAAGAAATTGGCCGAAATATATCAAACAATGATTTTTAGACACTGGGTCACAGGCAACACAGGGCAAAGTGCCCTAACAGAGGGAAGCAAACAAAGTGGGTCTTGTGATTGTCCCAGCTTGCTGCCTGGAGAATGATAAAACGGCAGTGCAGGGAGGGAAAAACCAAGCAGAGCTCAGAGGTCTCTTGAAGTTGAGGAGGTAAGAGTTTAGAATTTGGGAAGAGCAAGAAAGGTGAAAACGTGCAAGGGAGAGAATCAGAGAAGAGAATGCTGCAGAGAATGAACTGCAATTCTTCAACGGCTTCACCCAAGTACTCATCAGCACATGTATATAAGGAAAGCACCTGAGGCTGGAGAAAGAACCATCAGAAAGAACAAAGCAGAACCATTCTCAGAGCTCATCCAGGGTTACGAACAGTTCACACTCCCAACAGCCAAAGTGGAGAAATTTCATAATATACAGGGCATCAGGTTGAGGACTCACAAAGATATGGCCTCAATAGTGGTGGAAAATTAGCCTGTAGACCAGGGGTCAGAACACCTTTTCTATAAAGGGTCACAAAATAAATATTTTAGGTTTCATGGATTGTTGTGGAATGGAAGCAGCCATGGACAGTACACAAAAATGAGCATATCTGTGTTCCAATAAACTTTTATTTACAAAAACAGATGGCAAGCCTGATTTGCCCCATGTTTGGCCTGTAGTTTGCCAAACCCTGCTGTATTCTGAAGATTGCTCTGGTCTTGCCAAACAAAGCTGAATAGCAAGCCTCAAAGATCAAACAGGCACGTTGGAAGGCAAAGGCAGATCACTTGAGTCAGGAGTTCAAGACCAGCCTGGCCAACATGGCGAAACCACATCTCTACTAAAAATACAAAAATCAGCCAGGTGTGATGGCGTGTGCCTCTAGTAGGAGGCTGAGACACAAGAATTGCCTGAACCGGGAGGTGGAGGTTATGGTAAGCCAAGATCATGCCACTGCACTCCAGCCTGGGTGACAGAGTGAGGCAGTCTTAGAAAAAAAAAAAAAAAAAAAAGAACA
Source organism: Rhinopithecus bieti (assembly GCF_001698545.2). NCBI lineage: Eukaryota > Metazoa > Chordata > Mammalia > Primates > Cercopithecidae > Rhinopithecus > Rhinopithecus bieti. Next base: position 2,057,961 of record NW_016806398.1, read on the forward strand.
AATGGTTTCCAAGTAATGTAAAGACTGTGATAGGCAGAATAATAGAATAATGCCCTCCCCGTACCCCACAAAGACATGTGCGTCCTAATCCCCAGAACTGTGAATGTGTTAGGCTACACGCAGACGCAATTAAGCTTGCTAATCAGATGACTTTGAGATAGATTATGCTGGATGGTTGGAGTGGGCTCAAGGCAAGGGTCCTTCCCTGGAAGAGGGAGACAGAAAAGAGAGAGCCAGAGACGGGCAGCGTGAGAAGAACTCTGCCCAATGTTGCTGGCTTTGAGGATGAAGCAGCCACAGGCCAAAGAGTATAGGTAGCCTCTAAAGGTTGGAAAGGGAAACAGATTCTCCCCTAGGGCTTCTAGAAGCTCGGCCGACACCTTGATTTTAATCCAGTGAGGCCCATTTCAGATTTCTGATCTCCAGAATTACAAGATAATAAATTTGTGTTGTTTTAGGCAACTAAGTGTGTGATAATTTGTTAGAGCAGTCAAAGGAAACAAACACAGCTAAGACTTCACCAATAAGAGAACAAAGCACAGCACAAAAATACTTAAACCCCAAAATGGCCAGCACCAAAACAATCAACAATGTAAAATTCAAAATCAAAATTCAGAATCAAAATTGCTCAGCATGAAAGCAACAGAAAAATTAATAGGAAGAGATACAAAAACAACATATAGTAGACTTTATGGATGTTGAAACAGCCCTCATAAATATACTCCATATGTTCAGGAAGGCAGAGAAAAAACATAAGCATGTTTTAGCAACACAGGAGATATAAAAAGACCCAAATCAAACTTTTAGAGATGAGAAATAAAATACCTGGGAGTAAAACAATACACTGGGTAGTATTAAGAATATGTTAGATATTAAATAAGAAAAGATTAATGAACTTGAAGACAGAGCAATAATTATCAACAATGAAACACAGAAAAATAAAAGATGGAAAAAATAGGGCATCCATGAGCTATGGGACAGATTCAGAAGGCTTAATATACACGCAATTGGAATCCTTGGGGGAAAAAAAGGAGGGGTGAAGAAGGGGAGAAGAGAAAGATATTTGAAGAAATAGTGGTTGAAAGTTTTCTAGTTTAGTGTGAACCCAGAAGCTCAATAAATCCCAAGTAGAAGAAACAGACACATCATTAATCAAACTGCTTAAAATGAGAGATAAGGAGAAAATCCTAAAAGTAGTTAAAAAAAATTTTTTTTTTGAAGACATTACACACAGTGGAACAAAGAATAACAACCAACTTTCCATCAGAAACAAGCCAGGAAACAGTGAAGCAACATCTTTAAAGTACTGAAAGAAATAAACCAAAAAAAAATGAAAAAGAAACCCTGTCAACCTAAAATTCTATAGCGAGCAAAATATCTTTCAAAACAAAAGCAAAACAAAGAAGTACAAAACCAAAAGGAATTCATCAGCAGCAGAACTACATAAGAAGCACTGCTTCTCTGCTTATAACAGCCAGAAAACTGGGAACACCAAAATACCCACCAGAAGAAGACTAGTTACATAAACTATGATAGACCTTTACAATGAAACAGTGTTGATTTAAAAAAAAAAAAAAAAAAAAAAAAAAAAAAAAAAAAAAAAAACCAGAGGCAGATTCGTTGGGGCTTAACGTAGAATGACCTTGCGAACGCCGTATTAAATGAGAAAAACTAAACTGTAAAACAGTATGAATGGCTCACAGTTGTACCTGTAAATGTATAAGAAAAAGACCTAGGGTGATATACTCCACTGTTACCAGGACTTACACACTGGAAACGGGGCCTAGGAGGATGGAAAGTAATGTCAAGGGGTCCTTTCCATTCTTATTCTTCATTCTACTTATTTCTGTGTCATCTGTTTTGTTTTCAACATGTATTCGCTCATGCATTTCTATTTAAAAATTAAAAAACCAAAAGAGGTCCTTAGTTGGGATTCAAGGCAAGCCCAACAGTCAAATTCCTTACTGGCAAAGTGATTTTATGACTTACTCAGTTCAGGACAGGAGTTCAAGACCAGCCTCCACTTCTTTTGCTTCCTTCAAATATTCTCTATTTCATTCTATCCTAAAGTCCACACCTGAGTATACATCATAAAAAAGGCCTCCCAGGGGTCCATGTGGAAACATATACAAGGATGTTCACTGCAGTTTTATTTGGGGTGAGGGGGGACAGTTAAGGCAAATAAGAGTACACAAGCTAAGGAATTCATCACCAGCAGCTCTACATCACAAGCAGCACTGGTTCTCCGGTTATAATAGCCAGAAAACTAGGAACACCAAAAATATCTGTCAGAAGGGGACTGTTTATATAAACTACGGTAGTTCCTTACAATGGGATACTAGGTGTGGATTAAAATGCTCAGAGGTGAATAGGTAAAATGTGGTGGCTGTAATGAATAGGTAAAATGTGGTGGCTGGAAGTAATGTGGACAGATCTCAAAAACAGAGCAGAGGCACAAAAGTGAGAAACAAAATGAGATTCAAACACTGTATTATTTATGTAAATGTTTAAAGCATGCACACAAAACAATAGTGCATGTCTCTAAAAACACATAAACAAAAAGATTCATGTTAAATACATTAGAATAAGTGGCTTGGAGGTAGGGGAGGAGCAGAGAAGGTGGAGAAAATGGGGATAAAAATTAAATAAATCTAGAAAGGACCCTATATGAGCAGAGATAGCCACACACCCTAAACTGAGCAAAATTAACTTGTGGCACATGATTTTTAAAAGGGAGGGAAAGAAAACAGGTAGCATCTGAGTTCTTACTATGCGCTGAGTGTTTACATGTATTAATTCATTTAATCTTCATAACTAACTCCACATGGGGTTCTCTGAACCAGCCCCTGACCCTGCAAATTACAAAGAGGAAACAGAGATTTAGCAAACTGCTCAGAGTCACACAGGGAGGAAGGAGCAGAGGCAAGACTTGAATCCAGGTTGGCGGACTCCGGTGCCTTCACTCTTCACCCTCTCTCTCATAAGCAGCTTCTGACTGTTCTTAAACTACTTAGCTGAGAAAAATGGAAGCATTGCCTTTCTTCTCAGAATCACAGAAAGTTAGAATGAGAGTCTGTATTACACTGCATTGGACCCCTTTATGCAGATGGAAAAACAGGCCCAAAAAGGCATGAAGAGGCACCTCAAGGCCACAGATGCTCAGCTCAATGTCCCTCCCACTGCGACACACTTAGTACCACAGCTTCAAGACCAGTTAAGACACACAGAGGAAAAACAAAACAAAACAGAAATAGTCTGGAGAACAAGAGTTTGGAATAAAAGACTCAGAGGATTAGGGACCAAGGAGGCAGCAGGAGAGAGAACAAAACTTGCTTGCAGGTTTGCGACCCAGCTACCAGGCCACTTAAGAAGCCATAAACCTTAGTTCAGCCACTAAGCAGTGGCCTTTCTGAGCTATGAGACCTCATGATAACCCTGTCCCCTGACTGGAGCTTCCACTCAGCTAGAATGGGGACTCCAGCCAGGGAACAAAGTCTTGCTGGGCCTGGGTTTGGCATGTCCTGGAAAAGCCCGTGAGGCCCTGGCACGGGCGCTGATGTATCAGCTAATGTCTCACTCAAGTTGTCAGCATTTTGTTAGAGCCAATTCAGTGGGTAATTAAGAAAAAAGTTGAGACCAGATGGGGAAGCAGATGCTAGCTCAGCCGCAAGAGCAGTTCCCTGCAAGTGTCTGGCAAAGCACCGGGCTGGCCAAGTCCGCACAGAGAAGGGCGAGAGCAACAGCTGCCTAGACAGGAGAGGGGGAAAGGGGATGCCCATTTTAAAGTGGGAGACGCTGAGGCCCAACGAGGCAGGAGAACTTGAGAAAAAGGAGAGATTCTGCCCTGAGGAGCACTGAAGACAAAGTTTAGACCCTCAAGAACAACAAAGGCTCTCCTGCAGCAGCGGGACAGGACGGTGCTAGGAGACAGGAGCTTGGGTTCCGGCCTCAGCTCTGCCAGGTTCTCTTGGGTTGCTGCTTCACCTCAGAGAAGTCACTTTTCCTCTTCCTCTCGGTGCCTCAGTTTACTCATCTGTAAGACGAAGGAAAGAATCCCTGTACAGCCCACCCAAAGTAGTGATGAGGTTAACTACTGTGCAAAACTGTTAGGGTTAATGGCATTTAAAAAGGGCAGTTTGTCGGCCAGGCATGGTGGCTCACGACTGTAATCCCAGCACTTTGGGAGGCCAAGGTGGGCAGATCACTTGAGGTCAGGAGTTCGAGACCAGTCTGGCTAACACGGTAAAACCCCGTCTCTACTAAAAATACAAAAATTAGCCAGGTGTGATGGTACACAACTGTAGTCCCAGCTACTCAGGAAGCTGAGGCACGAGAATCACTTGAACCTGGGAGGCGGAAGTTGCAGTGACCCGAGATCACACCACTGCACTCCAACCTGGGCAACAGAGCAAGACTCGGTCTTAAAAAATAAAATAAAAAAATAAAAATAGAAATGGCAGTTTGTCAAAAAATTAAATGCAGAATGACCGTATGATCCAGCAATTCCATTTCTAGGTACATACCAAAAAGAACTGAATGCAGAGTCTCCGAGAGTTGTTTGTCCATCCACGTTCATAGCAACATCACTCATAATAGCCAAAAGGTGGAAGCAACTGATATGTCCAATGATAGACAAATGGATAAACAAAATGTGGTATGTACATATGAGAGAGTATTATTCAGCCTTTAACAAAGAGGGAACCTGCCACGTGCTGCAACACAGATGTACCTTGAGGACATTATGCTGAGTGAAACGAGCCAGCCACGAAAACACAAATGCTGTGTGAGTTCACTTCTATATGGTGCCTACAGTCATCTAAGTCAGTGGTCCCCAATCTTTTAGTACCAGGGACCAGTTTCTTAGAAGACAGTTCTTCCACGGACAGAGGTGGGGGGAGTGATGGTTTCAGGATGAAACTGTCATACTTCGGATCATCAGGCATTAGATTCTCCTAAGGAGTGCAACCAAAGCCCCTGTATGCACAATTCACAATAGCACAATTCACAACAAGGTTCACGCTTCTGTAATAATCTAATGGTGTTGCTGATCTGACAGGAGGCGGAGCTCAGGTAATGCTGGCTCAACTCCTGCTATACAGCCCAATTCCCAACAGGCCACGGACCTGTACTGGTCTGCAGCCCAGAGGCTGGGGACCCCGATCTAAGTCACGTAGAAAGTGGAATGGAGGCTACCAGAGGCTGGGGGGAAGGGGAAATGGGGAGTGGCTGTGTAATGGGCATAGAGTTTCAGTCTGGAATGGTGAAAAGAGTTCTGGAGACTGGTAGCCCAACAATGTGAACGTACTACTGAACTGTATTTTAAAATGGTTAAGATGGTAAGTTTAATATGTGTACTTCACAATAAAAAATTAGGGGGAAAAAAAGCCTTAAAATCTAGAAAAGGAGTCAAGCAAAAGCCACCTACTGAGGAATTTCTGCTAGATGCTACAGATGTGGGGACAAATCACAGGGCATCACAAGGGACCATCTCACAGCCACCCTCCCTGAGACTCTGATGCATGCTGGTAAGAGGAAAACCGAGGGGACAGGACCTACAGGGAATGCCAGGAGAAGCTAAGCTACTTCCAGCTAGGGCTTTCAAACCCACCCCACAATTCTACCAGGAAAGAATCTGAGCCTAAACCACCGGACACTTCGCAGGACAGCTTCACCAAGCGAAAGGGAAGAACCACATATTGAGGTAACTACAGTCTCAGCCTCACCTCATCAACCTTAGGCTGCTGCATCGCTGATCTGTCTATAAATGTGTAACATCTAGCCCTCCTCTTTCCACTCAAGGTTTGAGGAAGCAGTCCCAGCTATTCCAGAGGCTGAGGCGGAAGGATTGCTTGAGGCCAGAAGTTTGAGACCAGCCTGGACAACATAGCAAGACCCTGCCTCTACAAAAAAATTAAAAATTAGCTGGGTGTGGTGATGCGCACCTGTAGTCCCAGCTACTCAGGAGGCTGAGGCAGGAAGACTGCTCGTGCCCAGGAGTTCAAGGTTGCAGGGAGATATGATCCAGGCTGGGTGACAAGGCAAGACCCCATCTCTTAAAAAAAGTAAACTAAAAATCTGAGGAAGCAGCTACTGACTTCATTTTAGGATATACACCAGGTCAAGCCAAACATGCCAAACACGAGACTTCCCTTATTTTGAATGAATAAATGAGGCAAATGGGGGGAGGGCGAAGGAAACAAAACGGGGTTACAAAAATAGGAGTTAAGCATCATGCTCAAGATTCGGAGAAGAAACATCCAGAGCACAGTGTTACTCTGGGAAACAGAAATACATCTCAGACACGCTCCTTTGTGTGCTCAGTAAAATTAAAGAAAAGAACAGAGTGAAATAGAAAGAGAAGCTCCAGGAATGAAAAGTGCATGGAATCAAATAATGCCATTAAACCAGTATCAGGCCAGGCACAGTGGCTCACGCCTATAATGCCAGCACTTTGGCAGGCTGAGGCGGGCAGATCACCTGAGGTCAGGAGTACAAGACCAGCCTGACCAACATGGCAAAACCCTGTGTTTACTAAAAATACTAAAATTGGCCAGGCATGGTGGTGGGCACCTGTAATCCCAGCTACTCGGGAGGCTAATCAGGAGAATCGCTTGAACCTGGGAGGCAGAGGTTGCAACGAGCCGAGATTGCACCACTACACTCCAGCCAGCCTGGGCAACAGGACAAGATTACTTCTCAAAAAAGAAAACAAAAAAACAAAAAACAAACACCCCAGTATCCAAAGCAGTAAAGGGCAGAACTGTCAGTGCAGAAAACTGAGTAAGTGATGCAAAGGAAAAGCTGGGGAAACACATATAAAACTAAAAAAAAAATTAAAAAGATTAAAATAACCAAAAGTGAAGATAATTACGGAAGGCAAACAACAGGAGTATATGGATATATAGAGATAACTGCCATTTAAAAAAGATGAGGCCAATGGGACATATGGAACAAAACATTTCCTATTATTAAGAAAGAAATCTATAGACTGAAAGTACATGCCATGTTCCCAGCAACTAATTAAAAGACATTAAAATATAAGAGCCTGGAATAAGCCTCAAATTTCAAGGGTGAAAAAAGAATGACACAGGCATTCAGGAAGGCTGGGGACAGGGAGGAATTAAGCACAAAAGCAAAATATCATGTATCCTCTAAATTATATTCTAAAATATTAATAACATAAGACTACAGAACATCTCTTGAGTACTGAGGGATGAAATGCATAACCCAAAAATGCTATATTTATCCAAACTGCCATTCACATATGAAGGAATCAAAAACATCTACTTAGTTGTACTAGTACATAGGGGGAAAAACTGTAATCAGATGAAACAGAACACATCAGTTATGATAATAAATATAAACAGGGATAAGTTCCATATTAAAAAACACAGATCTCAAGACTCTTGAGTTTTTAAATATAAAAAAGCATGATATCCAAAAGAAATACATAGTAGCTATTTTTTAAGTACATAGAACACGCAAAAGTAAAATAAATATGTAAAACTATACAAGGTAAATTCCAACAATAGAAAGCAGGAAGTGCTTTCATAAAAATCACTAGAATTAAAGGTAAAAGCAGGAAATGAACTATAAAAATTAGAAAATCCAGAACTGAAAGTAGAAAGCATAAAACAGGTCAAGGAGGGCCTATTTTTACAAATTAAGGGTACAACCCATAATAAAATGTAGAAGGCAGGTATATTTCTGTTAAATGACCTAGTAATAAAATACATAAAGTAAAATATATAAAGCAAACAGTAAAATCAAAAGAAATAATATTAGAAGACATTAATGGGCTCTCAATTTCTTGAAATAATTAGAAAAACTTAATAATATACCTAAGGCCCTATGGGGAATCTGAAAAATATAATTAATAAAGTCAATGATATACAAAATTGGCTCATGTAATATGTGAATACAAGCAAAAAATAAACCCTAAACACAGAAATTACTTCTTTTGCAAGCAGATGAAACATTTACACAAATTAATATTTAAAAGGAATTCAAAATGTCAATAAATTACAAAAGCAAAACTATTATTGGCAACATTTCTCACAACAAAATAAACTAAAATGAATAAAATAAACACATTGAAAAAGGAATAACAGGGAAATTTAAATTATACTTATAAATAATCTTTAGGCTACAGAGGACATCAAAACTATAATTATAGAATATTTAAGGGAGAAAATAATAACGACACTTCACAGTAAGTGACTTGGGTCACTTACAGATGTGACCAAAGACGTACTCAGAGGAAAATTCATTGATTTACCCAGCACTTTTACTACTAAACAGAAAAATAAAGAGCCAAGCTTTCACCCAAGATTTTTTTAAAATCTAAAGAAAGCAGAACGGTGGGCTTACTTAACATAAAAGTAGAATAATTTGGAAGTAGTTAGAATTGACAAGTAACTTTAAAAATTTAAGGGGGAAACAATAAAACAACAGAAATCAACCAAATACTCCCTGAATACTAGTCATTCAACCAAGGAATAAAGAAAAAAATAAAACAACTACAAAAAAAATCAGTTTAGGAAAAGAACTATACAGGGGACATTCTTAAAATAACATTATATTCTGTTCTATGCAAATACAGCTCAAATTCTTGATGAAATGAATACATTTCTCAGAAAATATAAATGGTCAAAACTGTCATGAAAAGAGCAAAAGCCAAAATGTTATTGAAGGAAGGATTATAGTGGAAAATAATTATCTCCAAAAACCTGACAAGACAGAGTTTAATGGCAAGTTATTTTAAACTCTGAAAAGATAATTCCCATGCAATATAAATCATTCCAAGCAGGGACTACAAATAAACATCTGGCATGCACACTTAAATCCTCATTTCCTATACTCTTACAAAACACTAAATTGTTTACACATGACAAGGCCTCAGAATCCTTCTCAACACAGCAATCTCAGCGACCACTACCAATAAGTACATAATCTTAAATGTATTTATCCTCCATGTTTCAGATCACTGGAAATGCTGGAAAGCTTTCTAATTTATAACCCCTGTAGTAGCATAACCCCCCTTAAAAAATGACAAAAACAGCACACTAAAAATAAAACTGTAGGGCAATCTCACTAATGGATATAGACACAAAACACTGCAAATTGGACCCAGGATGCATTAAAAGAATAAAAACACCATGAACAAAATGGGTTCCTTCCAGGATAGTTTAATTTAGAAAACCTATTAATATAATTCATCACATCAGCAGATCAAAGGAAGAAAACCATATGGCCATCTGAGTACATAATAAAAAGGCATTTGTTAAAACTTCATCATCCTTTTTCCCTCTATTACTAAATAGCTTTATAGTGGGGAGGGGAATGATTCACACTCCACTGCAAAAGAAAATTCAAATACAGAAAATTGAAAATCACTCCTCTATCATGTCACTCACCCCATCTTCACAAATTTTAAAAATAAAAAACTCTTAGCAACTCAGAAGGATGCTTACTTATATGATTAAAAATATACATTTCTGAAACAAAATAAAATATCATACTTGATTACAAAATGCTAGAATCCTTCTCACTAAAAAAAGAAATAAGAAATAATACAAGAATACTTGTTATCCCTGTTACTATTCAAATTGTTCCAGGAGGTCTAGTCAATGCATAATATAAGAGAAAAAAGGACAATATTGTAAAAAATGAAGGGAAATGAATATTATTTGCATATGATATTGTCACCTACCTAGAAACAAGAAACTGTTAGAACTACGAAGGTAATACAATAAGTTATCCACTAACACAACAATCACATAAAAATCAATAGTTTTTCTATGTACCTACATTAATTAGGCAAAATATACAATGAGGGCAATGATCTCAGTCAAAATTGCCATCAAAAATATCAAATATCTAGGAATAAACTTAAAAAAAGTGCTCCAAACTTATTTGGAAAACTTCAAAACTTGAGTCATATAAAGGAGCATGAAGGAATAAACAGACCATGTTACTGGGTGGAAAAAACATAATATTGTCCTACCCAATTCATTTTATAAATTCAATACAATTACAATTACAGATACAAAGCTAAGTTCAAATGCCACTTCCATCAAGAAGTTGCCCTGGATCCCCCTTACCAAGATTCATCTTTCCCTCCACCACCCTTGGCAATCAGTCTGAGAGCACTGAACTTTCTACAGCACATTCCTGAAGGCTGTGAACAAAATTCATATTGATTCAGCACCTTGGCACCTATTAAGGGTCACTGCCCATAGTTGGCACAAATATGTAATGGTCAGTCAGGTGGATGGATACATTGAAAAGGTGTTTAAGATCTTGAAAGACAAAGAATCATCCTCCAAATACAAACTGTTAACATAAAGGCAGAAAAACTGGTTATTACAGAATAATAATAAAATGTGAGATCTAAAAATAATTTACCGAAAATTACTATTTGTATAAAAACATAATGCAAGGATAGATATGAAATTGACAAAATCATCTTGGAGCACTGTGGAATTACGACTCGTTTTTTGCATACTACTCTATGTTTTCCTCATTGAACACAAACTCCTTTCATAATAATAAGTCAGTAAAACGTTTTTAAAGAATATACTACATTTATTTTCCAAATGAACAAAGCTTCCCAAAGCCTAGTATCAATAAATGCCAGAAAACGGGCAGGTGGAAATATAGAAATGTGTTAAACTAATATATACTCTTGACCCAATAATCTCTCATTGGGATTGTGTCAAAAACAGACAGTTTTAAAATATCAAAATATTTTTATATATAGAAGATGTTCATTACAGTATAATTTTATAACTGAAAAATCAGAACCAACCTAAATGTTCAACAATAAAGTATGAGTTAAATTATTTTCATTCTTGTCTGTGAATATTATGTAGTATTGAAAAATGGTTTGTCATTAGGAAGACAAAGCAGCTTGAGAAGACGGGGGAAGGAAAAGGCAGGAACAGAACTCTAATACTTTATGACTTAAATAATAAAAATATGCTTACAAAATAACCTGAGGGAAAGGTATGTCAATTTTAATGGTAAATGTAAGAGGGATGAAATTTATTCAGGATGATCTTTTTATTTTCTGATTTCTCTATCATATCACTAGATTGTTTAAAAATTAACTTATTAAAACAAATATTACCATGCAACTAACTGCAGCCAGGGAAACATTTCAGACAAGCCACAACTACCATATTCTATCTGATTCAATAAGGTATTTATATAGTCCCTAGGGAAAGATACCGGCACATCCATAGCATGTTTTGAAAGGAACTCCATAGGCTTTGGGGCTGGACAGACTCAGGCTCCAATCTCTGCCCTGCTACTTCCTACAGCAAGTTTCTTAACCTCACTCAACCTCAGTTTCCTTATCTATAATGGCACTGATGCCAGTCTGGCTAACAAGGCGAGTCTGCCCAGTGAAGGAGTCCACCAGAAAGTGGCCCAACTTAGTGAGCACAGCAGGCAGTGCAGTAATTTATCTGCTATTTCCTGTCTGCTCTTAAGACATGATTCTAATGTTAACGTTTACTTTAAAACGATCAAATTAAAACAGTGTGATACCCGTACATCTGTACATCAAGAGAACACAACAGACAGTCCAGAAACAGTCCTAAGTATATGGAAGTTTAATGTAAGATAAAGACAGCATTTCAAATCAGGCCGGAAAAGATGGATCATTCAATTATTGGTGTTATAGCAAAGGGCTCACCATTTGGGAAAAAATAGAGCCTGATCCCTATGTCCTTCCTTTAAACCAAATATATTCCAAATAGATAAACCATTTAAGTATAACAAAACCTATATAAAAAATAGAAGAAATTTATAATTTCTGTAAATGCTTTTCTGCTTGTTTCCAGTTATTTCATATTATTTATAAACCCAATTCTACTGTGACCACTTATGCACATATCGCATGGTATAAAGACATAAATATTTCTTGTATGTTCCTACAAGATAAACTGTTGATGTGTTAGGTTATGGAAGTGTTTAACTTTTTTTCTTTGACCATCTGAACTATTTTGAAATGTGCAATCCAGCAGTGTTAAGTATACAGGCAGCCCTCTGTCTTCATGGGTTCCACATCCACGCACTAAACCAACCTTGGATTAAAAATATTCATTAAAAAAATGAATTGTTGCGTCTGTACAGAACATGTACGGACTTTTTCCTTGTCATATTCCCTAAAAATAGAGTATTTACAAAGCATTTACATTGTATTAGGTATTACACATAATCTGGAGATGATCTGAAATATAGAGGAGGATGCTCCTAGGTTCTGTGCAAATACACCATTTGACGTCAGGGACTTGAGTATCCATGGATTTTGATATGGGGGGCGGGGCATGGAACCAATCCACCATGGATACTAAGGGACAACCATGTTCACACTGTTGTGCAACAGATCTCTACAACTTTTTCATTTTACAAAACCGAAACTCTCACCCATTTAACAACTGCCCATTGTCCTTGCGCCAGTTGCTGGCAACTGCCATTTCACTTTCTGTTTCTGCGTTTGACTTCAATTTCTCTCATGAGTGGGATCACACGGTGTGTGTCTTTTTGTGAACGCCTTATTTCACCAAGCAGAATGTCCTCAAGTTTCATCCATGTTGTAGAATGACAGGATTTCCTCCGTTTTTAAGGCTGAATAATATTCTACCATACATTGTTGATTTGTTAGGTTATGTAAATGTTTAACTTGTTTCTCTTACCATCTTAACCATTTTTAAATATACAATCCAGTAGTGTCAATAATAGAATATTCTTCAGCCTTAAAAATGAAGGCTGAATACATCATATTTTGTTTACCCATTCATCTGTAGATGGATATTTCAGTTGCTTCCACCTTTGAGCATTGTAAATAATCCTGCAATAAACATGGGTGGAAAAACATCTCTTTGAGACCTTGCTTTGAATTTTTAGATATATACCCAGAAATGGAATTGCTGGATCATATAGTAATACTATGTGTAAGATTCTGAAGAAACACCCTACTATTTTCCATAGCAGCTGTACCAACAGCACACAAGAGTTCCAATTTCTCCACATCCTCACCAACACTTTTTTTTTTTTTTTTTTAAATAACAGCTATACTAATGGGTATGAGGTAATATGTCACTGTGGTTTTGAACTGATGAATGATGTTGGGCATCTTTTCATATGATTACTGGCCATCTGTATATTTCTTTGGAGAAATATCTATTCAACTTCTTTGCCCATTTTTTAATGGAGTTATTTTTTGTTGTTGTTGATTTACACGATTTCTTCATATATTCTGGATATTAACCCCTTACCAAATACATATGATTTGCAAATATTTTCTGCCATTCTGTAGGTTGCCTTTTCACTATAAATTCTTAATACGGAGAAGTCTTTTAAATGTGACATGCATTTACACATACACACAAAGAATCCAAAACACAAAATATAAATATTTTAAAAGTAAACATTGCATTAACCACCACTTCCACTAAATAACATTAAGTTTTAAAAAGTCTAGGAAAAAAAAATGGAATCTAAATAACAAAGTCAGTATCTCCAAAATCCAAAGACCTTTTCTTTAAAAATGTGAAAGAAAAGATAAACACCACAAGAGAAAAATGGGCAAAAGGGTTGAACAGGCAATTCATAAAAGAAATGCAAGTTAAACATATCAGCCAAACTATAATGCAAGTAAAACATACCAACCAAAATGTAAAAATACACCAACAGATATTCAACCTCATTAGTTTGCCCATCAGGCCATCAAAGGTTTAAAATACAAGCACTACAAGCACAAGGTGATGGCCAGGATGTGTAAAATGGGCACTCACAATCTCCTAATAGAAATGTAAGTGGATACCACCTTGCTGAGAGACGCTTGGCAAATTCTGTCTACATACAGAATATAAATCCACGGTGGCCCTGCAGTCAGCTTTCCAGTGACATTAAGGAGATGATCATGAAAGTGAGAGGCTGTACGAAAAACATGTTTCTCACAGAGTAGATTATAACAACGACAAATCAGAAATAACCAAAATCTAATCACACACTGAATTTTGGGCCATACATAGAGTGGAAACACAATGTAGTCAGTAAAATAACAATGAGGATCTATCTACATTTGCTGCTGATGAAAAATATCTATGAGTTTAAAAAGGAAAAGGCATCAGGCCTCAGAACAGCATGGAATATAATCCCATTTGTGTAAAATCATATGTACTTAAATACATAGAGATGGCCTGAATAGTGCTCATCAAAATGTGAAGAGTGGTTATCTCAGCATTTCAGGTGATTTTTTGAAAAGAACAACCTTCTCTTTTTTTTTGTACTGCTTCAATGTTTTGTAATGAACATGTTATTTTATAGTCAGGGAAGAAAACTATTTTCACTTGGAAAAAAAAAACAGAAGTGGAGAACTCTTGGTAGACATTTCACACTCAGAAATCAAAATAGAGCCTGTATTCTATGCAGAGACAGTGTAGTCAGGAAGTCCTGAGTTCAAGTCCTGGCTCTGACACTAGTTACCTGAATGACCTTGGGCAAGTTATTTAGTTTGTGTCTTGGTTTCTTTCCAGGAAAATAAAGATGATAATTCTAAGTCATGGAGTTGTTTTGAGGATCAAAGGACTAACATTCACTAGGTTCTCAACATTAGTCTCATTCTCCGTTCGAGCTCATTATTGAAAGCATATAGCTGTGCCTGGCGCATAGGTCCCCAAAATGTGTTAGGTGATTGAATGGAATAGAGAGACGAACAGACAGTCACATAGAAGAAGAGACGTCTGAAGTGTGGAAAGATGGAATGGGTGAGTGGGTACAGAGAGAGATGCATGGAGAGGTAGAGAGCTAGTCAGACAGACTGATGGGCACACTGATGGTACCGTGGCCCTTGTTTTCCAAAGATGGCCACATCAACATATATCCCATCCTACATGCTCAATGTGATGTTGACATGGCTCCACAGACAGATGAAGTTGATGTCCTGCCCTCTGAATGGCGCACACCTTTGAAACTGCCTCAGTCAATACAATGTGGTGAAGTGATGCTGCATGACTTTGGAGGCTAAGTCATGACAGGTGAGGCTGCAGTTGCTTAGTGCTCTCTATCTTGGCACATGCATCTTTGCAGCCTCAAGATGCCACGTAAGAAGTCTAGCCATATATGAAGCCTCTATGCTGGAGAGACCACACATGGAGAAGGAGGGAGAGAAAGAGAGAGAGAAAAAAAAAAGAGAGAGAGAGATGATAGCAGGGAGACAGGCCCAAGGAGCTCAGCTGTTCAAGTCTTCAGAATCCTGGCACCAAATATGAGCATGGAGAACCCTTTAAGATGACTCTGCCTCAGCCACCATATGACCACAACCACAGAAAGACCCCAAGCCAGAACTGACCAAATGAGCCACTGCCAAATTCCTAGCCCACAGAAACCATGAGAGACAATAAATGATCATTGCTGCGTTAAGCCACTGAGTTTTGGGGTGACTTGTTGCACAGCAATAACTATCTAAGACAATGAGGTGAGTGTATGTGTGGGTAGGAAGATGAACTGGCACTGACTGGAGGATTTCTGCATGCGGAACCCTGGCAATCAGCACTGTCTTGCACTTGAAATCAGACCTTACCTTGTACATCTCTCTTGTCTGTTCCAATGGCCTCCTGCTTACCTGGCTCTTCCAAGCCTCTCTTACCTCAGCTGTTCATACTTCCAATTGCCCTCTGGTTCTCTATTAACTGCCCTCCTGCCCAAACTAACAGCACATGCTTTCTAAGACAAGCTAGTCCAAGCCCTTATTGTACAGCAGGGAAAACTGAGGTCCAAAGAGGGCAAAGAACGTACCCAAGACTGAAGAGCGCTCAGGGCTATTTCTCCTCCGACAGCCTGTGGGCTCTAGGTATCCCTGGGGTTGAGTTCTGACTCCACCTCTCACGGCCTGTTACTGCCCCATCAGGGCAGCAAGCGACGCCGCAGGCCCTGACTGGGACATGCCAGAGCTCTTGGCTCCAAGCATACCTTACATCTGTCCGGGCATAAATTTGCATTCTGAATCTGGGAGGCCCTGATTCCAAGTATGTCAAATGTAATTAATTACAGCAAACCTTCTGCAACTGTTTTCAAACGTGGTATTAAAGGCTTTGTGAGCAAGGAACACACAACCCGCTGGTCTGCTGAGGCACATGGGGAGCTGGGGGCTGAAAGCCAGGGAGTCCCGGACCCAGGCCCCACAAAATGGGGAGAGCAGCTTCCCCAGACGCCATGGTTCAGAACCCACCACAGACAAATGGGTGGCCGTGTCTAAAGTCCCAGCCGATCCACCGACTCCACATCCTGGGCAAGTTACTGTGCCTTCCTCAGCTGTACAACGGGAATGATAAGATTCCATACCTCAAAGGTCTGTTGTGAGCTTAGAATATGGTGGCCACCTAAATTTGAATCCAGCTGCCACTTACCAGCTGTGTAGCCTTGGGCAATTCCTTTCACCTCTGAATTTCCACTCTCATATTAAAAAAAAAAAAAAAATCCCTACTTTACAAGGTGACTGTTTGAAATGAGATAATAGATATTAAATGCTTAGTTCAAGGCCTATCATATAATAGGCACTCAGAAAATGTACAATGACTATATTTCAAGGCAGATAAATTCCACTGTGCAAAAATAATGTGAGATAAGTAAGAAATCTAAACTTCAGTCCTTGAAAAGTTTCCAATTTAAAAAAAATAGGAGTTTATAAAGCTGAATTTCCAACACATGGCTCAAACTCCTTTCAAAACATGAAGAGCAGGAGTACTGAATTGGAAAACTAGAGACTGTTGCTCCTGGCCTGGGCCGCTCACCCACCTCCAGGTCTCTGATCCAAGCTGGAAGTCAAGGGAGATGACCCCCCACCCTGCCAGCTCTGCCCACTATAAAAGGATGCCCTCTGGGTCTTTTAGCAGCCTTCCTTCCCAAATCATTACAGGAACCAGACAAGACTTAGCAAAAGAATGGCTTCCAGTTCCCGCAGGACCCAAACTCCAGTCCCCAATGTGACCTGGGTCTCTCTGCCCCAACTAGCCCAGAACTGCAACCTGATCCAAAAAGACCCCAGTTCAAACTCAAAAACGAATTTGGAATTTTTTGGTAGGCAGAGAAATTGTCAGGGATTATCTTTTAGATTTGTGTTTGCTCATCTTGTTGGATTTGCTTTCTTTCAAAGTGTTCAACTAATGTTTAGGGGAGGGATAAGCAAAGTGGGAAACAATATAATTTTTTTCCCTGAATTCCTAATCTCTCTCTCTTTTTCTCTCTCTCTCTGTCTTATAAACTCCCATTACCTCCTCCATTTTAACCACCTACTTATACTAATGCCTACACTACTACATCATCATCCCATGCCAGGTTCTGAGTCCTGCAGTCTGTCCAGGTATCTGATGACAGTATTGTGTGACCCTGAGCAAGCCACTTGCCCTCTCTGGGGTTCTACTTCCTCTACTATAAAAGGAGCAGGTTTGCTTACATCAGCACTGTACAATAGAAATATAATATGAGCCATGGAGGGAATTTCAAATTTCCTAGTAGCCACATTGTTTAAAAAAAAGTAGAAAGTAAAAAGAAACCAGTGAAATGAGTATTAATAATATATCTTATTTAATCTAATATGTAAAATATCATTTTAACCTGGAGTATTTTCAAATTATCACTGAGACCTCTTACAGTCTTTTTTTTTTCTACTAAGTCTTTGAAATCTTCTATGGATTGACTACCCACATTTCAACTACTTCTAGCTACGTGCAGCTAGTAGACACCAATACGTATACTGGATGGCATAGGCTTAGATGCTATCTGTGACCCTTATAGCTCTAGACCCCTCTGATAAAACAAAGGCGGGCTTTACAACAAATTCCAACTAAGGCTAGTAGCACCCCAGGGAAGTTTCTCTTCCCTGAGGCCTCATTTCAGACTAGTTTCAGTTTTATTTCAGATCAGTTTCACTTTCTGCTTTTCCAGCATACTTTATAAGAAACACCCACATAAACACAATTAAATTTTATAGTTATTTTCCCATTTGATGAAATTAAGAAAAAAAAAAAAAATCCCCAACATCCAAAATATCTTCTATTCTTTTGGGTATTCTAACTTCCCCGACTACATCTTCTTGGCTTGCAAAAACTGAGTCCAAAATAAAGCAAAACACAAATTCTCTGCAAACTTTCACCTGTCAAAATTCCCACCCTTAGTCCCCAATTTTCCACAAAATGTTGGGACAGGCAGGAATTTGTATGGTACAGGCTCAAAGCTGAGAGGTAAGAATGGCTAGCTCCTCAGATATGCTGTCTTGGACAATAACACATCCAGTAAGCAAACCAAAAGTGCTTTTGACTTTGAGTACTACCAGCAAACTGCAAGCTGAGGGCTTGCCAAGAGATACTCAGGCCTCCTCCACTTTGCAGTAGCCATTTCCACCCCTGGGGGAGACACCAGGTTTCATTCCTCCCTGGGTCCTCACCCAGGAACAGGGCTGACCCCTGGTAATCAAAGATCAACCCCTGACACAGAGCTCACTTCACTAGAAAGCAATGTTTTTCCCTGTCTTTTCTACAGCAGACTGGGGGGCCAAGCATCACCTGACTCCATTTATTCGCTTTAGCTTATATAGAAAGCCTCATTCTGCTTTGTCAGCCAAAATATTTATATCATTTTTTGTCGACTCAATACCATCCTCACCTCAGCCTCCCTCCTTTCCTTTTTAAGAAAAGAAAAGAGTTGTTGCCAACATGTTTCTCCAGTTCTTTGCTGTTCATGAAGCACTTTCTAGTCCATTAACTCATACAATGCTTTCAAAAAGCCTGGAAGGGTTTAAGGATGGTCTGTCCTCCCACTTAACAGATGAACAAGTAGAGGCTGTCCCAGACCCCAAGGTCTTCCAGGGCTAGGCAGGCCACATACACGACTGAAACAGGATGAGGCTGGGGACAGATGCAAACAGGAAAGAATCTGTGAAAGGCCCACAAATTCCAAACTTTCTGAACCCTGGGCTGGCAAAAAGATAACATACAAGAAAAGGGGCCCACTCACCTTGTGGCCCTTAGTGTGAGACTTGGTTTATACAACTTACCCCGCATAGCACTAACAATTGGTACTAATTATAAAAAGTAACATATATTTAAAAAGTAACACATATGTCTGAGTTTACAAAGCATTTCCAAACATGTTATCTTATGTCATTCCTGTGAAGAATCATTACCAGCCCATCTCTCAGATCCAGAAATTAAGATACGGAAGGACTAAAGAACTTGTCTGTGGACTTAAGTGTGTAAGCAGCAAACCTGTCCCAAACCCAGGTCATCACTGAGTAACCCCAGGGCCTGCCTTGCCCTGCTGCCACTTTATGCTGCTGAGAGACACCATCCAATCCAGCTGTCTAGCCACAGGCGTCTCCCCTTTGAAACCTGATCACTCCAGGATCAGGCAGAGAAGCAGGTCATCCAGCCCGGCTTTGATGACAACCCCAAGGGTATCTAATTATAACAAAGAAGGGAGGAGTCAGGATTCTCTCGCTATTTCTCAAGACCAAATTAATTTTAATTCCTTTTGATACAGTGTATACGCACAGGGCAGGAAAAGCACTGGTTAAGGAGTTAAGAAATTTGAGGCTTTTAGTCCCACTTCCGCTTGTTCACTGAGGTCTTGGGCAAGTCACTCCACCTTCTTCCCGAGGCCTTAGTTTCTGTGTGTGCGTGTGTGTGTGTGTGTGTGTGTGTGTGTGTCGATAAGGAAGGATGAACTGGCTTCATGTCCCATGGGGTATGTGTGTATGTGTGTGTGTGTCGACAAGGAAGGACAAACTGGCTTCATGTCCCATGCTAAGCCCAACTGATGGGTAGCATTATATAATACTAAGGACCCTGAGGCCACTGGCCAGACTCAATGGAAAGGACCGCCATGATCAATTAGTGATGTCTGCCACGATCAATTAGTGATGTCTGCCACAGGCTGGAGGATGGGGAATGGCAGCATGTATGTTCCTTATTTACCATCCTTGGACTAGATGATGCACAAATAACATGCTGCAAGTGAAAAGAACTTTGCCCTTTACAAAACTTTTTTCTTACATCTCTCACAACTTTTACAAGAACCCTATGCATCCTCATCATCGTCATCAATATATTATCATCTCACCTTTACAGATAAGGAAACTACGGTGCAGGGAAATTAAGTACTTTGGCAAACACCACAAAATGATTAGCTGGTGGAGCAGAGAGGGGAGCCGTGCCTCGGCTCTCCGACTGTGCTCTGCTTGTTCTGCCCTTGAAAATGTCAAACTGGTGCTCTGCTCTTGTCGGGCCAGCTCATGCACGTGGCTGTTCTGAAGAGACCCCCCATTTACAGGGCTTCGCCTCCCTCCCACGGGCTACTTGCCCCTTTTAGAGGAGAGGCCACAGCAAAATCACAAAACCTACACACAGACATGGCAGGAAAGTAGTGCTAAGTCAGAGTTCCAGATGTTTCTTCCCAAGGTGAAGTCCTGCCTTCACTGTATGGGGTGGGGCAAACCCCGAGAAAAGTGAGATAAACAGAGCATGGAGCCCCAACAGGTCATAATCCTCCCCACCAGGAGGACAACACTCAATCCCAAGATGCTTTCAAACTGATAGATGCACCAATGATTTTATAACAGCTTTTGGAGAAGAAATAAGAGGGAGAAAAAGTTCACTAGAAGAATAAATCTACTGTAAGGCACACCCTCATTTCAGAAATATAGAAACGTGGGAATGTGAACATTGAGGAGAGATGTCTACCGTCACTTAGGATTCTATGCTCCCTGGCTGAAATTGGCCATAAAGTGTTAAAAATGACAGCGTTTTATAAAACGTGCTGAAAAAAACTAAGCAAAGAAACAGAAGGTTCTGTTTTCTCCCATAAGCATCTTTGACATCTGCAAACTAAAATTCAACCAAAGATGGGGTCACATCACACATTTAGCTGCTTCAAGCTGAAGGGGCCCATGAGCCCAGATATTCTGCAAACAGGCCCCTGGTGTTCAGTTCCAGGACACCTGGCTAAGAAGAGCAGGCACAGATACAGGGCACTGCTGTACCCCATTCACCATACCTGCAAAGCAGGCAGCTGGTGGCCCCCCCCACCCACTTTAAAGAAATACTTTATACAAAAGGAGTGAGAAGGGCAGGGGTGAAAGTCATCAGACGAACTTTTTAAAAATCCCCCAAGACATATAAAGGAACATTTCCCCATCTAAGGATCCCTGTTGGACCTATTATTCCAGGGGAGCCATGGCTTCAGAGCCAGCTACAAGAAAATGTGCCTTGGGCTCTGTAATAAAACACTGGCTTTGCCCAAATGGCCAAGCCCAAATTGGTCATCCACTCTTCACTACACCTAAAGCCCACTGATCTGAGCTATTTCCAAAAATCAAATGAAGTTATCAAATATTTATGGAGCTGCTGCTCTGCGCCAGACTCTAAAATGAATAACCGGTGATCTCTACCCTCACGGATGTTACAAGTTGGCTGGAGAAGCAGAAGTGCAAACAACCAACTCTGACCTGTGGGTCGATAGTGTCTGGGGGGGTGCCATGGGGGCAGAGGGAGATGAAGTCTACCTGGGGTAATTTGTTGGAGGGCTCTACAGAAGAAGCAGCGCCGCTTATCTTGCAGAAGGTCTGGTTTCTCGTGGAGCAGATATGAATGAGGGAAAGGGCACCAGAGGCAGGGGCCCCAGCATGAGTAGAAACTCAAAGACACACAGGTCCACCTGCAATTGAGAGGTATCCCTTTTAAAGCCTTGCCACAGGCTCAGAAACAAATCCAGAAACATTCCAAGGAGCTAGAGCAGCCCCAGAACGAAAGCATCCAGAATGCTTTAACAAGAAAGTCTCATGGATGGCAGGCTGTTTTAAAGCAACAGCCGAGAGTGTACATTTTCACTTGTCACCTAACTTTGCCTGCTAAAGATAAGCCACCAGGCTTCCAGGACTATCCCAAGTGTTGTCAGTGGGACTTAATCTCCCCAAATGGAGAATCCCTGGCCACTGGGTTGAGTCAACTCACATGTGTCGACCACCTTCTCAACATGCATTGACCACCTTCTCAGGTCCTCAGACTGGCTGAGAGTCTCCCCATGTGACCCCTTCATTTAATCCTAAAACAACCCTGCAAGGCTGGGATCATTAACTCTCTTTTCCCAGATGTAGAAGCCATGGTTCCAAAACCAGAGTGACTTTCCTGAAGTCACCCAAAGCTAACCACACCATGAGGTTGGATTTCAAACTCTGGTCTGGCTGACCTCAAACCCAGCTTTCCACTTTGCCAACTGGGGTGGATTCGGAAAATTTCTATGCATCTGACCTAAGGCCTGGCCTGGGGTGGATTTCCTGCTGATGCCATATTTTCGGCTCAGAAATAGATTTCATTGCCAGGCCATCTTTTACCTCTGATCTCCTTCCTCTCCTCAGACCCCAGCCCTGGTCCTGGCCACTGGCAACACTTTATTTAAAATGCACTTCAAGAAACAACTGCCTCCCAGACTCACACTTCTTGACTTCAACAGCTCACAGGGTATGACACATCATCCCAGAGTTACTAGCCATCATTTGTCATTTTTAACTTACAGCACAGTGGCCTAACCCTGGCAGAAGACTGCTTTGGGACAAATAAAAGGGAAATGTGGGCCACTCTAGCCAGGAGAGCTATATGGATGGAACTCATCGTCACTATAGGCTGAAATGCCTCAAAGCATGTGAGATTCAGATACAAAGTCCCACCAACAAAACCAAGAGGTCTGAAAGGTGTTGCTACCCTTCTGGGGCCAGCCAGTGATGACGACAACTGGTCCAATCCTACGGTGTCCAATATGGTAGCCACCAGCCACATGTGGCTGCTGAACAGGGGAAATGTGGCTGGTCAGAATTGAGATGTACTGTAGGAGTAAAATACATTAGATTTCAAAGACTCACTACCCCCCAAAAGAATATAAATTGTCACATTAATAATTTTCATATGGATGGCTTGAGGAAAGGATAGTATTGGGGACATACTGAGTTAAATATGTTAAAATCAATGGCACCTGTTTCTTTTACTTCCTTTAATCCACTACGAGAAAATTAAAAATTATATATGTGGCTCACATTGGGGGCTTGAATTACATTTCTATCAGACAGCATGGACCTGACACATTTAAAAGATGAGGAGACTAAGACAGAAATTCTGGGATTTTCAAGGAAGTGACCACACACAAAATACAGATGGTGTTTTGTCTGATTAAATTAAATATAGCACAAACACAAACTCTCTAACTCCAGAAAAATTTCTCTGGCAATTTAAACTAAAAGTGGGGAACAAAAGACAAGGACTCTACACACTTTAGATCTCCTCTCCAGCAAGAAGGCCTTGCAAAGATACTGCCTTCAAACTTGCATCTGCCCTTCCATATGTCCTTCCAGACTCATCTAAGACCAACAAGCTGGGGTATGTGCCTGGGCCGCCCATGTGGCTGAGCTTTCTTCATAGGTGGCCCTTGAAGTGGGCTCAACCAGGGGCTCAAAATATGTGGCACAGGACACCTAACCCACAGGGTTCACCTAAAAGTTAATTGAGATAATAAATGCGAAAATAAAGTATAAGCAATAAAATGCAGTATACCTGCAGCACATCATGGCGGCTCAGCTAGTCCAGTACCTTTCAAACTCTCTTGACCGTGATCCACAGGAGGAAATCTATCTCACATCACAAACATACATCCACAAATATAAACAAAAGTTTCATGAGAGGATACTCACCTGTACCCTGTGCTATGCCTCTGCTATTTTTGTTCCCCTATATTCTATTCTTGTTTTTAAAAAATTCTGACTGTGATTCATTAAACTGATTTCACAACCCACTAACGGCCCATGATTCAAGGTCTCACCTGGGAATGGTAATTAAGAGGTACACTCTCCACTCTCATTTACATTGCTGTTTGGTTGGCCACTGCACCCCTCTCTCTAGAATATGGGAGTCAGGATATGGCCTCAGAATCCTTCTCAACACAGTGATCCAGGCAGCCATAACCAATTCCTTGGAGTTACATTCAGAAATGAAACCTATTCATTATTATCCTTGATCTGATCCCAAGTGTTCATTTTATAAATGCAAAAATTGAGGCTCTGAAGGAAAAAGTGATTTGCCCAAGGTCACACAGCAAGACTTTGTGGGGGGTAGGGCTCCCGAAAAAAGCCACTTCATTTTACATCACCAGAAAGAAGGTACAACTGACCCAAAACATCACAAGAACAAGGAAAAAATTCAAAATTTCCTCATGACCATGAAAAGTCAGCTCATATACATCCAGTCAAATATGGCAAGGAAGTTCTTATCACCCACCAAGGAGAAGACGTAACGATTCTGAGGTCAGAGGAAGCAGCATGCCAAGAGCTGAGTCAAAAGTGAGAAAAATATTGTATCTGACACTGGGGGAGTTTTAAACCCAGTTTCTAAAGTGAAACAAGCCATTGGCTGTTTATTTTCTAGGATGAGGGAGAGGTCATCCTTACACTGACCAGCCATCTTTGTTGCTTTCCTTCTGCAAAAGCAAGAACCCTTGTTCAAATTCACCTCTGTGCAGGGCTGGAAGAATAAGCAAACCTCTTTTCCTAGCTTGCTCCCAAGTCAAGCTATAAAGCAGGCCCTTGAAATTTCAAACCTTATTAGAAAAAATTAAAAAAAAAAAAAAACTCCTTAGGCAGAAAAGCAAAACATTAAGTAAAAAGAATCTCAACTGTGAAACTGAATATAAATGATCTTTCGCCAAAATAATTCAGCCCATCATCAAATTACCACCCCTCAAGTCCAATTTACCAGATATTTTGCCCAACAATCTAAGAGAATGTGGTGAACAGACAGGAGCTAATAAAAATTAGCTCATATATCCATTTCTGGTCACACGTCCACCTAAAATAGGAGGTGAGAGAGCCAAGGCCAAGGTCAGATCTCAATCCAGAGAGAAACACCAATAGAAACAAAAGAAAACTGGCCCCGCCCCCAATAGAACCATCATGCACCTCTACTTCCTTTACAACAAACATGATTAGAATAACCAATTTAAAAAAAAAAAAACATGTCTACAAAACCAGAAATGATTTTCAACTTCTAGCCATAGACAACAGAACAAAATTTCAGCAGAAGGAATGAAGGAATCTGAATTGTGTCAGGAGATCCAGGCCACACAAAGGGACGTGCTGCAATATTTTTATTCCTTGCACCAGAAATAACCTGTTATCTGCAACCCTGACTTTTTCTCAGATGCCCCTACCCCGCTCCACCCCTCCCCATCCCATCTCTCCTTCATCACTGCTAAACTCAGGCCTTCTGCCTCATGAGGCCTCCAGAGTCCCTTGGAAATTATAAATTCCTTGACCGTCCTAGTCATCGGCCTAAATAATTCAACAGAAAAAAAAATTTTTTTTAATTATGCTGCTAAAAAAAAAAAAAAAAAAAAAAAAAAAAAAAAAAAAAAAAAAAAAACTCACAAAAAAAAAAGCTCATTCCAAATACGTCAGAATGTGACCAGTCAGCCCTGAAGGATTTCGTTACTAAAAAAATAAAATCTCCCAAATGCAATGGCGATGATGGGAAATGTCAAACCTCTGCCATTGTCAAATATATTTCACAGAGATAATATATTTGACTTATTCCACTTAAACATCCAAATTTCCACAAAACCGGGTTGGGAATCTATGGACTGGGGCCACCAGTTTTTCCAAGACCAGCTAGTGGCTGGCAAAAGGGGCAAAGGGTTTGTTTCCTTTCTTGCCCCAGGTGACCCATCACCAATTTCCAAGCCAAGGTCCCTCCAAGATCCCACCCTGCAAGTCCTAACAATATGCTCTTTTTGGACAGAAACATAACTTTTGGGGGGTAGGCTCAAAATCCCCAGCAAGTTCAATCAGATACTAATTTATCACAAAACCCTTCATTGCTGGGTGGCTACTTTATTTTCATCTGTCAAATTTCAATTCGGTCAATATTTATTTGCCTTCTTAAATTTTTTTTTCTTTTTTGTTTCACCTTCATTTGATTCATTTTAAGGCCAAAACCTCCTCATGAAATATTGTTTGCATATATGCTTTCATATTCCAAAGGCAAACCTTGGGTTTGGCTTTTGTTTGTATTTTGATTATTTTTCCTTTATTTTGTTGCTGCTAAAATCAGCTGAGTTGGTGTTTTATCATATTTCTTCAGCAAAGTAAGTGTTCTACCAAGGAAGATGGATAAGAATTAGAATTTTCATCTCCTTTTGCCCATCCTTCTTTTATCTTTTCTTGTTAAGTCAGTAAAATTTGTGGTTTTTTTTTTTTTGGTCACAAACCCCCCAAAATGATCAAGGCTAATGGATTTTTTTCCCCTTTGAAAGTAATCAGGTTTTGAAAATAACAAATATTGATAAACTACCAACCCCACATCACAGTCAAAGAGGCCTGAAACCAATCTAAATTTTTTTTAAGTAATAAATTTTTCAAATTGGAAGAGTGAACAAGACAGAAAAGGGAAAATTTTCTTCCTTACCAAGGATTCCTCAATCCTTGTCTTCATCAATTGATTCAGTTGCATGTCATAAAAAATGAGCTTCTGTGAATCCACTGTTAGTTTTTTCATAATAATGTTAATTATGCATATCTTATTTTAATGGCGGTCTCTCCTACAAATCTGTGGGTTACTCAATTTGTATAATGTATGAATTTACATTTTTTCCACTGAATATTGCTCAAAAAAGGTCCCTGACATTTTCTGGATAAAACAACAACAAAAAAGAAATGCCTAGACCTTTCAGGAAACAAAATCAGAAAACAGTCTTAATTATTCCATCAAAACAAAACAAAAAAAATACCCACACACAAAACCCAACAAATAGAGAAAAAAAGAAAGAAAGGATTTCACTGTAACTTTTCCCGTTTCTGTTTTCTTTAGAATCTTAGGATTTAAATGCAGTAAAATGTA
>NW_016806398.1:2086818-2134693 GCF_001698545.2 Rhinopithecus bieti
TTTTTTTTTTTTTAACTTGAGCAACTGCCTCCTTGTGACTTGGGAAAGTTTAAAAGAGATTTTTTTTTCTGTTCTCTTCCCCATTCTCCTGAAAAATCAGATTTTTTAAAAACTGAGAGTGTGAAGGACCTGCCCTATTATAGAGACAAGGAGGGATTGCTGGATCCATCCTACATCTCCCACAACTGGTTGATTTTTGGAATAAAAATGTTAAGAATTGCTCTTCTATGAGATGCAAGGTGAACAGAAATCCTTTTTTGCCCCTCCCCGAAAGAAAACTACAAGGGTGCTTTTCAAAAATAAAAACACTGAAAATTAAGAGTAAACAGGTATCTTCTCTCTGCCCCACCTTCAAAATCAAATGTTCTTTTTTGTAATGTTTAAAGAACTGGAGCAATATGATACAGGAAGGGTTACAAAATGTTTTCCCTACAACCCTCAAAAAAGTTATTTTAAAATTTTAGGAAACAGAGGCACTGTGTAGAAGACACCTCCTTTCCCTAATAAGTTAAACTGGGAATTTAGCCCTATATGGGAGACATGAAATTAAGAAACACAACTCTTGCCCCCCTTAGCAAACACTCATACACAAGAGGTTAAGAGGAGGCTCTGGCCGGGAGTGGTAGCTCACGCATGTAATCCCTTTGGGAGGCCGAGGCCAGTGGATCACGAGGTCAGGAGTTGGAGACCAGCCTGGCCAACATAGTGAAACCCCATCTCTACTAAAAATACAAAAATTAGTCAGGTGTGGTGGCACGTGCCAGTAGTCCCAGCTACTCAGGAGACTGAGGCAGGAGAATCGCTTGAACCCAGGAGGCGGAGGTTGCAGTAAGTCGAAATCACTCCATCACTCCACTGCACTGTAGCCTGGGTGACAGAGTAGGACTCCGTCTCAAAAAACAAACAAACAAAAAAGGAGTCTTCTAACCACTTCCCCCCAGACCCCTAAAAGTTGGAGATTCGTTAAAAATTGAAAGTGGCCATTTTTCTGCTCACCAACCTGGCAAGTATCTCCCTGCCAGAGGTTTGGCAGCCTCTGCCAAGGATGGTGTGCAGCAGGCACCAAGGGGAGTGGGGGCAGCTTGCGGAGCATGGCAGAGTTGGGTCTTGTGAGCCCTGAGCATACGTGCTGGCCAGGCAGCCTGTAGCCCACCTGCCCCTCAACCACCAGGTGGTTGGGGCCTTGTTACCTGGAGAGATGCTCCAGGTTTGATGTCTGTCTGGCTCGATCCTTGTGTGAAGGTTTCTGGGCACCTGCCTCAAGGCCGGGTCCCCGCCTCTGCCTAGTGGAGCCAAGCCTGATCTTAGGCCTTAGAGTAGAAACTAGATCCAAAATGACATGGGGTCTCAGTCACCACAGCTGAGAGCTGTATGGTACCAAGGAAAAACTCCTGCCCTGGGAGTCGGGAAAACTTGATGCGATATTCATTTGAGCGCTTACTATGTGCCAGGCACGTTGTATCTAGAAAGACAGACACACACCATGAAGAGGAGAACTATTTGCAGCAGCTCTTCTCAAATGCTAGTGATTCTTGGAATCACCAGGAGAGCCCGTTCAGATTGCTGGGCCCCACCCCAGAGTTTCGAATTCATTTGGTCTAGGTTAGGGACCAAGAGTTTGCATTTCTAATGCATTCCCAGGTGATGCTGATGATGTTGGTCTAAGGGTCACCTTCTTAAAACCTTTGCAGTACAGTGCCAACAGTAAGGTGCTCAGTGCAGCTCAAGGAAGGGTCCCATCCAGCCCTGGTGGGGGTCAGTGAAGATTCCAGGAGGGTCTTAATTAGATGGCAGGTTCTCTGCAGAGCAGGGATTCTTAAATGGGGTCGTTGCGTTGGTTTGGGGAACCAAGAACTACTCCTTAACCAAATGTATGTCTGTATGTGCATTTTGGGGGAGAAAATCTGTGGCTTTCACTCAAGAGCATCAGTGACCGCCAACCTGGAATAATCCACAGCCTGTCTCCAGGCACCTCTGGCCTATAAAATCTCATGGTCCTTCTCATCCTTCTTTTTCTGGAGTCACTGCAAGCCCTTTCTGTTTCTCCACCACCCATGGGTCCCAGGAGCTAGGCCTTCTGTCAGCACATCCCGACCATAGAGGCATCTCCTGCCCAGGGGTCTCAGCCTTGGAGAGTGCTTCCTTTCTTCATTCTGTACCAAATGGGCCATGAAGGGTATCCTCAGGGGACAGTGGCTGAGCTTGAAGTCTTCTGACAAAATCCAGTTTATAAATGAACCCACATATTCCCCCAAACAACAGCAGAAACTATGCAATCACCCTGAGCTGTGGTTTGTCTCCATTTGAGAATTAACTGAGGGTACACTCACCATGTGGAACTTTTGGAGTGTCCTGAGGACCTGCCCAAGAAAGTGGCTAGGTACTGCATGAGGTGGCTGTGGTCCCATCAGATGCACTGTGGTCATATCTGGACCCCTCACTTTCGAGAGCAATGACACTGTGACCAGCATGGGGAAGCCACGAGAAGGGGAGGACCCCCACAAACACCAGACAAGCTCTGGGCAGGGCTTCGGGAGGAAAGGTGTGTGGGTGGAGAAGACAACATATTTTGTGATCGCGCAGGGGACAAGACCAGACCTGCTCTATGATGGAGCTCTGTGATACAGTGTTGGAAAAATGACTTTTGGTCAGGGGTGAGGAAGAACAGATGCTCACATCAGTGGAAGCGTGGTCCAGGAGGGACCCCCAAAGGCTTTCCCATCTTCTGAGGGTCTATGGTTCAACTCGGCATGCCTGAGTTTATCAAATTCTGGAAACTTTTTACTCCTTCCATGCCTAGCCCACCGCCTCCAGAACTATCATTATTACATCATTTTTAGAGCCCAGCTCCTGGGGTCAGTTCCCAGGTTCACCTCTGGCTCTGGTCCTCCTCACCTGCAGTGTGGTATCCAGCAGGTGGCTCATCTTGCCCCCACTTCTTCATCTTTAAAATGATAGGCCAGGCTCGGTGTCTCACACCTGTAACCCCAGCACTTTGGGAGGCCAGGGCAGGCGGATCACAAGGTCCAGAGATCGATACCATCCTGGCTAACACGGTGAAACCCTGTCTCTACTAAAAATACAAAAATTAGCCAGGCATGGTGGCACACGCCTGTAGTCCCAGCCTACAGGAGGCTGAGGCAGGAGAATCACTTGAACCTGGGAGGCAGAGGTTACATGAGCCGAGATCGCACCACTACACTCCAGCCTGGGTGACAGAGCAAGACTCTGTCTCAAAAATAAATAAATACATACGTACATAAAACAAAGTAAAATAGAATAAAATGATGCTAACAGTTTTATTTACCTCATGGGGTGGTCTGAGGATTAAACGATGTAACCTGTAAAGTCCTTAGAAACTGTCTCATGTAGAGAAAGCACACACGTCGTCAGGTGGAATCTCCTCTGCCCCTCACTACCTGGGTGATCCTGGCCTCAGGGCTTCATCTCTGAGCTTTAGCATCTGTCTTTGAAAAATGGGGATTCTAAAACCTACCAGTCTTACCAACACTCTTTCAGTTGTAACCAATAGAGAAGAAATCACGCTGAACTAAAAAAAAAAACAAAAGGAAAATTAGAAGGTAGATCATGGTATCCACGGGCAGGAAATGAATCGAGGGGATTCAGAGCCAGGAACTAGAAAAGTTTCAGGACCTGGGCTTTCTCTTTCCATCACTCTGGGCCACAAGTCTCTTGATATCTCAGTCCTAACTTCTCCCTCCTTCCCACCCTGTCTCCGGGTGGGGGGATCGTCTCTGCTTCCCTGGGCACGAAGTCAAAATGGTCAGCATACCATTCTGTCAGTGCAGAAAGTACTGACTGGTGTGTCTGCACTCAATCCAAATTCAGGAGAGAGAATGGGGTAGGTCAAGCTTGGCTCAGGTGCCACCAGGAGCTGATCCTCTATGGCTAAAGACGGCAGGGTCACAAAATACGCAGAGCCTCTTGAGACCCCGCCTTGAGAGAAGGGACGTGGTGGGCTGAGCAGAACCCTCAAATGTTCCTCAGAGAGGACTGCGAGGGTTCGCCGAGACTGGGGATGTGACGTGGAGACACACCAAAGCTGCATTTCTTTGTGCTAACATCTGGCAACACTTGGGAAACCCAGGAGGTTAGGATGCTGAGGCTTTTTCTAGTAGGTGATGGGCAGATGTCAAGCATGTGTCACAAGCAGGTGGTGGGAGTTGCCTCGGAAGAAGTCTTTGGGTCCCAAACAAAACCTGGGGGCTTGGCTAAGATCTGCTGGTTAGGTCCTGGTGGAGAAGTTGCCTTTATAGAGAAACAGTCTGCTCAAAAGGGCATGGGAAAGAATGAAGGCAAAGACTTCATGAAATGGTGTTTTCTTCCTCAAGCTGAGTTACTTTTCCTTAAGCCTCAAAAACAAAGGAAATGCTCTCTTGTAACAGCCCAGCTAGGGTGACTTGGGCTTTCAAGTCTCTACACAAAGGGGGAAAAACCCACACGATCCGGTCTTAGAAAATTCCTTAGCAATTTATCAAGCAAGTTGGCAGCATGTTCTTCTTGTTTGATTGACTACTTCTCCAAAGTGGGCAGAGAAATACAGTCACCCCCATTTTAAGGCTGAAGTGTCTTGGCCCGGTGCAAAATTCCAGCTTTTGCTCTGGAATTTTTTTCTTTTCTTCCATTCCTCTACCTCCCCATCCCCGCACAGGGAGAAGTTGGGAAGGAGATGGGATCAACCCAGCAGCAACGTACTTCCTCAAGGGGGGACTTTGCAGGTCATGGTGAAATCTCCAGAGAAGCAGGTACCTGAGGCCTTGGCAGTCCCCCAGAGAGGTGAGTCCAGGAGGGAAAACAGAGAGAACGAAGATCCAGGACAAGATACTGACAAATAGAAAGAAAGAGATCAAACAGATCACCCAGATAAGGAATCAGCATTGAGGCAAAAATCTATATAGCCCGTCCCAGGAGTCAACAATAAATGCTTCTTATGTTTCATAAACCTGTTCCATGGAGCCTGCCAGTCCATGAAGCCTGGAGAAAGCCTGGCATACTAGTGAAGATCTCATCTAGTCTCTGCACTTAGACCTGTGCAGATTGTAACCTTAGCAACTATAAAAGCCTCAGTTTTTCTCATCTGTAAAATGGGCAAAATAAGGTACCTGACACCACAGGGTTATTTAAAGCCCTAATTCATGTTATGCACCCAACGCATGGTAATTATGATTACCATTTCCAGCCCGTATCGACTTCGACATGTATAAGGAAACTCAGGCTCCGGGACGGGATGAGGGTGGAGTAACCTCATTTGAGCAGGCCTAGACAGCCAAGAAGGGAGCAAAGTCAGCTTTGAAGGCAGCTTCCCCAAATCCATTTGGCAGTGCCCCCCACTGTGGCAGTAGTCCTGATTTTAATTCAGCTGGATCTCACAATGGAGATGGGCCCAGGCCATGGAAAAAAAAAGAAGAGTAAGAAAGACGGCAAGAGCTTGTCCTTTCCTCCTTTGTCATCTGGTGGCTCCCAAAGGAGGCTTTAATACTCCATCCCTTCTGCTGAGAAACACAATTGTGAATGCAATTAGCTCACAATGTGTCATAGTACAGGGCTCGGGCTCAGGCTGTGTCTGGACTCAGACCCAACTGGGTTCCAATCCCAGCTCAGTCCCTTTCCAGCCATGTGATCCTGAGCACATCACACCATTGTCTCTGAGCCCCAGTTTCCTTAACTGTTAAATGGGGAAAATAACACAGACGTGCATGCTTTACACGAGGGTTAGAAAAAGCAATGAATGCCAGCACACAGTATGTAATCTAGATAGTCGAGATGATGATATTAATGATGATGGTGATCTCGATGGCTTCCATCTGCAAAACTATCCAGTGGGCGGGGCATGTCTGGAATGACAGCTTAGCCCTGAAGCCATCCAACTATGTCCCTCAGTTATCTCCATTAGCAGATAAGGAGAGTGAGGCATAGAAAAGTAAAATGGAATGTTTCTTTCACCAGTAATTGGACAAACTGCCAGCATGTGACTCTTGATGGGATGCACCAACAGCCAACAGTGCTTACACAGAATTCCTGCCAAAAATGCATAACCCAAATCTAATCATGAGGAAACATCAGACAAATACAGATCGAGGGACATTCTACAGAACAACTGGCCTGTATTCTGCAAAAATGTCAATGTTATGAAAGACAAAGAAAGACCAAGGAACTGTTTCAAATTAAAGGAGACTAAAGAGATAAGTATGACAACTAAATGCAAAAAGTGATCTTGAATCACATTTTTTTTTTTTTTTTGGCTCCTGAATCAGAGTGGGAAAAAATTACTATAAAGGACATTTTGGGGACAACTGGTGAAATTTGAATATAGCTGTGTATTAGAGAATAGTATGCATTCATGTTAAATTTCTGAATTGATCATCATTTTCTGGTTGTGTAAAATCATCTTCTCACTCTTAGAAAGTACACACTTTTGATGGAAAGGCACATGATTATCTGCAACTCTCAAAAAATATATACACATATGTATATGTCTATATGCATACATACATATATATATAAGATAAAGCAATTATATGTGACTGAATATGAATTGGTAAATTTGAACAAAGGGTATGCAAAAGGTCTTTGTCCTATTCTTGCAACTCTTCTATAATTTTGAAATTATTTCAAAATAACACGTTAACAAAAGTGAAATATTTGAAATGTTTGAAAAAGCTAGAAGCCTACACTGAAATTATTTTCATCAGAATGGAGTCTTTTCATTGTATATTTGACAGAAAAAAGATTGATTCATTGATCAGTGGCTTGTCCACATCAAAATTTGCTGATTATCTTTCTTCGTAACATGAATATGTTCTTTTGTGGTGTTATTCCCATGAGATCCAATTTTCCTAGGCAAATTTTATTATCTCAATTTTGTCATGCAGATGTAGGGTCTTCCATCAATGTTTAGTCAATATTTTCCAGACACAGTGTTAGTCTTTGTGTTTTATTTTCTGTTGCTTATTTCTACTAGGTAAAAGTTATTTTAAGTTTTGCAATTTCCAATGTTCCCAGTAAGCTGTAATTCTTGAAACAGGTTTTTCACCCCTAAAATCAATTTTGTTGTATATAGTTTAGAGGGATTCTCTAACCCTGGCCGGGCATCTGAATATCCTGGGAGCTTTTGAAAAGTACAAGTTTTCCAGCTTCTCTTCAATCTCAAGATTCTGATCCAGGCGGAATCTGGATATTTGTATTTTTAAAAGCTCCCCACCTCTCAGCTTCTGTGGCAGTCATTGGCCCATCACTTGGTGTGGTTACCACCTTGCCTTGTACTATTGGTTCTTAAACTCTTTGGGCCTTGCCATTCTATTTTAACATACCATTTTCCCAACTTAACTGTGAGGTCATTGAAGAAAGGGACTGAGCAAATGACTTCTTTATGGCCAGCACAGCTCGCTACAATTATTAGGTAAGTTAGCAAAACAATATTAGTTGATTGATTGTTGGTGCAACCAAAACTTTGAATAGCAAGATCAAGAGAAGGAACTTTTAAAAAAATTGTGAGGCGGGGCACGGTGGCTCACACCTGTAATCCCAGCACTTTGGGAGGCTGAGGCAGGCAGATCACTTGAGGTCAGGAGTTCGAGACCAACCTGGCCAATGTGGTGAAACCCCGTCTCTACTAAAAATACAAAAAAGTAGCTGGGTGTGGTGGCAGACGCCTGTCATCCCAGCTACTCGGGAGGCTGAGGCAGGAGAACCCGTGAGGTGGAGACTGCAGTGAGCCGAGATCGTGCCACTGCACTCCAGCCTGGGCAACAAGAGCAAAACTGTCTCAAAATAAAAAAAAAAAAAATGTGCAGGAATATATATAACACAATATTTACCATTTTAAACATTGTAAGTGTACAGTTCAGTGATATGAAGTGCATTCACATTGTTGTGTAACCATCACCATTATTCATCTTCATAATTTTTCATCATCCCAAATGGAAATGCTACACCTATTAAACACTAACTTCCCATTACCTCCTACCTGCTCCTGGCAACCACTGTACTACTTTCTATCACTTTATGAATTTGACTATTCTGAGCACTCTCATATAAGGGGAACCACACAATATTTGTCCTTTTGTATCTGGCTCATTTCACTAGCACAATGAATCTCAAAGATTCATTCATGTTGTAGTGTATATCAGAATTTCATTCCTTTTCAAGGCTGAATAATATTTCATTGTATGGCTATACCACATGTCATTTATCCATTCATCCATTGATGGACACTTGGGTTGCGTCTACCTTTTACCTATTGTGAATAATGTTGCTATGAATATTCATGCATAAGTATCTGTTCAGTTCTCTGCTTTCAATTCGTTTGAATAGATACTCAGAAGTCGAGTTGTTGGATCTTATGGTCATTCTATTTCTAACTTTTTGAGGAATCACCAAAACATTTTCTACAGTGGCTAAAGAAAGACTGTTTTTAAAAGCTGCTTTAATAGAGGTAGAATGATGATTGATCCTTTCTGAATTTCATGCTAACTCTGTTGAGAAACAAAATCCATACATCTATCTTTAGCAACCTTAAAGAGTCATGAGCAGTTACCCTTGCCCCTTTGTTCTGTGGGAAATTGATTGCATTAAAGGCAATTCTGCACACCTCCTCTAATCTGGCCCTTTTTGTCATGTGACTTTGCAGTTCTCACTAAAAAAGTAGACTCTATTTCCCATTCCTTGAATCCGAGTTTGGCCATGTGACTTTGGCCAGTGGGATGTTAGCAAATTTCACATAAGAAGAGACTTTAAAAGTGCTTGTGCAGATCAAACACAGTGGCTCATGCTTGTAATCTCAACACTTTGAGAGACCAAGGCAAGAGGACTGCTTGAGGCCAAGAGTTCAAGACCAGCCTGGGCAACATGGTGAGACCCTGTCTCTACAAAAAATTTAAAAATTAGCCAGGCATGGGGGTGCACACCTGTGATCCCAGCTACTCAGGAGGCTGAGGTGGGAAGATGGTTTTAGCCCGAGAACTTGAGGCTGCAGTGAGCTGTGATCACACCACTGCACTCCAGCCTGAGTGATAGCATGAGACTCCATCTCAAAAAAAAAACTAAATAAAAATAAAAGTGCTTGTCCAACTGAATTTGCACTTGCTCTTGCACTTATGCCTTCACCACGAGAATACAGTTGGCCCTCATATCCATGGGTTCCACATTTGTAGATTCAACCAACCATGGATTGAAAATATAGTTAGGCCTATGATGGTTGCATCTGTACTGGGCACGTACAGATTTTTTTCTTATCATTATTCCCTAAACAATACAGAATAACAACTATTTACATAGCATTACATTGTGTTAGGTATTGTAAGCAATCTGGAAATGATTTAAAATTTACAGGAGGATGTGCATAGGTTATAGGCAAATATGACACCATTTTATATAAGGGCCTTGAGCATCTGTAGATTTTGTTTTCTGTGGAGGTCCTGGAACCAATTATTCATGAATACCCAGGGACAACTGTATACCCAAGCTAGTCTGCTGGAAGAATAGGAGAGAAAGGTGAAACAGAGTTTAGTTATTCTAGCTGATCACCACATGTGTGAGCCCCCGCCAACAGCCAGCTACCCCCAGAGAGTGAGAGAGCTCAAAGGAGACTAGAGGAACTATCCAGATTAAATCCCCAACCCGCAGACTCAAGAGCTAAGTAAATGCTTATTATATTTTGTAACTGAGTTTTGGAGGTGGTTTGTTACACAGCATTACTGTGGCAATAGATAACTGATACATCTACCCTCCTCCTTTGCCAATATGCTGCATTTTCTGCACCTGTCAAAGGGTGACGAGACAACTAATTTTAGTGATTTCCTAGTGCTGGCATGAGAAGTAAATGCCAGAATTGGCCAGGTCTAGCATCTGAGCAGTTATAATCTAAAGGTGGATTTCTCTCTTCCTCCTTGAAGGTTACCCTCTTTTTTAGTTTATTGGGAAAGAGGGCTATAGAGGGCATCTGTTTTCCATTTCTCCCCAGTTCTGGCGACAGTGTCTCAATTTTCTTAGAGAAAAGCCTTCTCTCATGCTCAGTATATGTGTTCTGGGTGGACTTGCTCTACCCCTGACTGCTGTCAGCAAATGACCCAGGCCTGGCCAATCATATATGCCATCCCCTTGGCAAGATGGTCATGTGACAGGCCAAGCCAATGAGATCCAGATTTAAGAGCTTGAATGGAAAGTTTTCTTTTCCTTTGTGATGACTCTGAGGATATAGTTTAAGCTTAGAGGAGCCAAAGGGCGCCATGTGGAAAGAGCTTGCCTGAACTCAGCTAACACAGAGGAAAGCAGAGCCCAGCTATGGGAAGACACAGTCCCAATGACATGGTTAGAACCCCTAGATCCAGCCAGACCTGAAGCTGTACTTCCTTTGAGACCTGAAGCTGTACTTCCTTTGAACTTTTTAGTTATGTGAGTCAATCCATATTCTTTTTGCTTGCTTTGTTTTGTTTTGTTTCTGTTAAAATAATTTAAGGAAAGACTCTGTCGCTTGTAACTGAAAAAGTATTTGTCTTGCATTCCTCCTCGGTCACCTTCCTGACTGCATGTTCCATCTCATAATGGGCTTCTCCACAGTGCTCTTAGCCCCACTGTTGTGAAGAACCACTGTGCTTATCCCTGCTGGATAACACTTGGGATTCCCAAGCTAAGGCCACCTGATAAAGTGACACTACTTCCACACAGGCTATGGGAACAGGGAGAATTGGCAGGTCTAGGCTAACCAGGCATCCTAGTTCGCCCTGGCCAGTTCTGGTTTATGCCTGTTGTCTCAGCTTATTTACTAATAGCAACCTTTTCACTATCTATAGTGTCATTGCTTGAGTAATCATTTATATAGTCAAACTTAGCAGGTCATACTTCCTTTTATTGTGTCATCCCTTTATTGTCCACATAAAGCTGACTGGCAGAGAACAAAGATAGCTGGGACAACGTCAGCTATCCCACGTGCTCCTGCAATGTAACCTCATCTCTCTTCCTCAAGGGCTGCAATCTAATTCTCCTCCACTTGAATTTGGATGGACCTGCAACTGCTTAAACCCATAGACCACTGTGAAAGTGATAAGGAGTAACTTCCTAGACTGAGGAAGTCTAGGAAAAGACAAAGTCACTTCCACTTTTTTCATTAGATTGCTCATACTTGGATCCCTGAGCTGTTCTGTAAGAAGTCCAACTTTCCTGAGACCGCCATGTTGTGAGGAAGCTAAGCCATGTTGAGAGGCCACATGTAGCCACTCTGTTGGGCATCTGTGGCAGAAGGACTCTAAGACGCCCCCCTCCTTACCCTCATCTCCTGGTATTCACACCTTTGCATAATCCTCTCCTCTTAGTGAGGGTGAGACTGTAACTTGCTTCTAATCAGTGGAATACTGTGAAGGTGAGGGGATGTCCCTTTTGTTACTATGTTACATGAGATTATACCTCCCATCTGTCTAGTGGACTCTGCCTTGCCACTTTTGATGAAACAAGTGGCCATGCATGGGAGTTCCACATGTCAAGGAACTGAGGACAGCCTCTGTCCAACAGGCAACCAGGAACCTTAACCCTCAGTCCAGCAACCCAAAAGGAACTGAATTCTGCCAACAACTATGTAAGTGAGCTTAGAAGCATATTCTTCTCCAGTTGAGCCTTCGATGAAACACTAGCCCTTGATTGTAACCTCATGAGCAGAGTCCTGCCCACCCAAAAAAGTCCTGCCGATACCCCATTATGTGGGATAATAAATGTGTATTGTTCTAAATCATCGTTTGTGATAATTTGCTACTAGAGAACTAATTCACAGTCTTAGTCTTTGAGTCCTCCCTGCTAAGGTGCCAGACATGTGAGTGAAGAGATGCCAGATCATTCTAGTCCCCAGCTTTTGACTCACCTCCCAGCCATTAAGTCCCCTGGTCCCAAACATTGTGGAACAGAGACAAGTCAGCTTCTCCATACCCTGTCCAAATTCCTGGCCACAGAATTCAGAAGCATAATAAAACGGTTATTATTTAAAGTGACTATATTTTGGGGTAGTTTTTAAGACAGCTATAAAGAATGAACCATTAAGTCTCTTTTTTGTTTGTTTGTTTTGTTTTGAGATGGAGTTTCACTCTTATTGACCCAGGCTGGAGTGCAATGGTGCAGTCTCCACTCACTGCAACCTCTGCCTCCTGGGTTCAAGTGATTCTCCTGACTCAATCTCCCAAATAGCTGGGATTACAGGTGCCTGCCACCAGGCCCAGGTAATTTTTTTTTTTGGTATTTTTAGTAGAGACAGGGTTTCACCATGTTGGCCAGGCTGGTCTCGGACTCCTGACCTCAGGTGATCTGCCCACCTCGGCCTCCCAAAGTGCTGTCTCAATTTAAAACTGTACATTAAATATGACCTTTTCATGATCCATGACATAAATGACCCCCCAGTAGCTAACATCACAGCTGGGTCTTCAGGTCCTTCGTGTTCCTTAAGAGCGTCCAGGCAGTTTCCATGGACCTTTTGTCAACTGTTGTGCCATGGGTGTAGTCTTGCCCCTGGTTGCCCACCAACAGTAAATTTCTTAGCAATTTAGAGCTCCTATTAAAGATTTCATGTTATTTTGCTTATATGGATTTAATTGAGTTCTAGACAATGGCTATTTCTCTTTCCATTATTTGGGTACATGGGGATGGTTATGTTCTTTCAGTTTTACTCAATTCAAATCTCTACCTTCTACCTGTTCCCAAAAGGCTCCGGTTAAGGACCTATGTCTACTGGGGAGAAGGACGGGAGGGATGGAGGGAGAAAAGCGTGGTCAGAGAACTCAGCAGGAGGATGGAGGTTAAGCTCTTGTCCAAATCGCACAATCTTATTTTTTCTCTGGGATAGCAGAGACTCTTACTCAGGAGAAAGCACATCTCTGCACACACATGTACACACACACACACACACTCCTTGTGCCTTCCCTACCATAGCAGGACCATGAGATTTTGACTTGCATCTGTTACTTTTAAAAACGATGGAGTCTGGTGTGGTGGCTCATGCCTGTAATCCCAACACTTTGGGAGGCCAAGGCAGTCGGATCACCTGAGGTCAGGAGTTGGAGACCAGCCTAGCCAACATGGTGAAACCCCGTCTCTACCAAAAATACAAAAATTAGCTGGGTGTAGTGGCATGTGCCTGTAATCCCAGCTACTTGGGAGGCTGAGGCAGGAGAATCACTTGGACCCGGGAAGTGGAGGTTGCAGTGAGCTGAGATCACTGCCCTCCAGCCTTGTCAACACAGCGAGACTCTGTTTCAAATAATAATAATAATGATGATGATAATAATAATGCAATACAGTCACGGCTTTGGAGATTCTTCAAAGAAATAAATATTTTTAACTGAGATTTTTCAAGTAATTGGGGATTACCTCTCTAAGTATCAAAACTTTTATTTCAATAATTTGGAATGGATATCTTTCTGAAATGTAGTGTACCCTCCTTGCCTCTTAAAGAAAGGATAACATTATTCCCCCGCCTTTCCTGAAATCTCACATTGAGCACTGCCCCCAAACATATTAAGATGAATTAACTGAGCCCAGGATATTGATACAATAGCGTGGGTTTTCAAAAGGAAAACATTGTCTTTCCCCAGATATTTTAGAGCTGTTGAGTACGCATTCAGTTCTTCAGAAGTCAATGTTTGACTATATGAAATGAGAAACAGTCCCTCCATGATGCAAATATATCCTTCCTACCAGAAGACAAATGTAATCCAGACGTCCCCCAGGCTTGATCAGCCTGTGGGTAGAAATGAGGTCACACTTTATTTATTTATTTAACAAATACTTACCTAGGGCTTGCACTGAGCCATTCCAAGTGCGTTAAGATCAACTGATGTTTGACCAAGATGCCAAGAACACACAATGGGGAAAGGACAGTCTCTTCAATAAGAGACTCTCAGGAAAATGGATATCCACATACATAAGGACATGAGACCCTTATCTCACACCGTATGCAAAAATCAACTCAAAATAGATTAAACATTTAAAAGTAGACCTGAAACTGTAAGACTACTAGAAGAAAACGAGAAACATTCCATGACATTGGTCTGGATAATAATTTTTGGGGGATATGAAACCAAAAGCATATGCAACAAAAGCAAAAATAGACAAATGGGATGACATCAAACTCCAAAGTTCCTGCACAGCAAAGGAAACAATCATCAGAATGAAGAGATAACCTAAAAAACAAGAGAAAATATTTACAAACCAAACATCTAATGAGGGGTTAGTACCCCAGATATGTAAGGACTCAAGTAACTCAATAGCTATAAAATAAATAACCCTGTTAAAAAATGAGCAAAGGGGCTGGGTGCAGTGGCTCACACCTGTAATGCCAGCACTTTGGGAGGCTGAGGAGGGCAGATCATGAGTTCAGGAGATTGAGACCATCCTGGCCAACACAGTGAAAACCCATCTCTACTAAAAATACAAAAAATTAGCCAGGTGTGGTGGTACATGCCTGTACTCTGGCACATGCCAGCTACTCAGGAGGCTGAGGCAGGAGAATTGCTTGAACCCGGGAGGTGGAAGTTGCAATGAGCCGAGATCACGCCACTGCACTCCAGCCTGGGTGCCACAGCAAGACTCTGTCTTGAAAAAAAAAAAAAAAAAAAGAGCAAAGGACCTAGACATTTCTCAAAAGAAGACCAACAAATGGGCAACAGGTCCATGAAAAAATACTCGAAATCACTAATCACCAGGGAAATGCAAGTTAAAACCAGAATGAGATATCACCTCACACTTATTAGAATGGCTACTATAAAAACAAAAATGAAAGATAAGTGTTGGTGAGAACGTGGAGAAAAAGAAACCCTGGCACACTGTTGGTGGGAATGTAAATTAGTACAGCCATTATGGAAAACAGTATGCATATTTCTCAAAAAATTAATAACAGAACTATCATATGATCCAGCAATCCCACAACTGGATATAGATCCAAAGGAAATGAAATTAGTGTGTCAAAGAAGTATCTGCACTGCCATGTTCACTGCTGCATTATCCATAATAACCAAGATATGGAATCAACCTAACTGTCCATCAGCAACTGAATGGATAAAGAAAATGTGGTAAGAAAATCACCAAGAGAGTAGATTTTAAGTATTCTCACCACAAAAAAGCAGGTGAGATAATGCATACGTTAAATAGCTCAATTTAGCCACTCTACATCATTTCAAAACATCATGCTGTATACCATAACTACATATACATGTGTCATTAAAAATAAATTTTAAAAAATTTTAAATCTAATCCTCCTAACAACCTTATGACGTAGGTATTATTTATTATCTATCTGTTTTACAAAGGAGGAAACGGAGGTCCAAAAGGT
This sequence comes from Rhinopithecus bieti, assembly GCF_001698545.2. NCBI lineage: Eukaryota > Metazoa > Chordata > Mammalia > Primates > Cercopithecidae > Rhinopithecus > Rhinopithecus bieti. Next base: position 2,102,144 of record NW_016806398.1, read on the forward strand.
AAAGTAACTTGCTCAAGAACGTGAAGCTCAGAAATGAATCTGGGTTTTGGACCCAGGAGCCCAACTCTGGAGCCTGTACTTATGTTTACTTTACTCTGCTGAATCTCACTGATGTGGATCCCCTACGTGCACGGTGGAAGTGTTTGAGTCGCCTTAGTAAGGTTCCCTCCTTCTCTGTTTATCACTATTTCCCAAGTTCCTGGAAGGTGTTGCACATGGGCTGTGTTCCCTTGGATTCTGCTCCAGAAGCGCAGGTCTGCCACTGCGTATTCTAGGCCACTAACTATTATCACAACAATGCTATACAACAAACAACCCCAAAACTCAGTGGCTTCAAATAATGAGCAAGAATTTGGTTCACGAGTCCACAGATCTGTTGACATGTCCTTTCTGTCTTAGCAGAGATTGCTTCGTGTCTGGGCTTGGCTGGTTCTTAGCTTATCTAGGTTGACTGGGACAAGTAGGGCCACTTGATTCTGGTCCACATGTCTCTCATCCTCCAGCAGGCTAGCATGGGCACCTGCACTTGGTAATGGCAGACGAACAAAAGTAGACAAGCTCAATTGTGCAGACACTTTTCAAGTCTCTGTTTAAATCACATTTGCTAGCATCCCGTTGGTGAAGACAAGTCCCATAGCTGACCCTAAGCCAGATTGGTAGAATATGCACAATTACATGGTATCAGGCATGAATACAGGAAGGGATAAAGAACTGCGACCACTAATGTGTTCAATCTACCACACTCATCACTGATTTTCATTCTTCTCAAAAAATATGAGAATAAAATTAAATTTCAAAATAAGAAATCATTTAGATAAAGCTGCCAAGATTCTATAAATTAAAACTGTGCTCTGAGACATGGTAATGAAGAAATCCAAATAAGGGGCAATATACACAAATGGTTTCTTTATAAAAGGAAAACAGCAGCATTCCGCTGTATCAGTAGGAAATGAAACTGAGAATTCAGAACTCAGCCTGCTGATGTGCCAGGGAGGCCCCACATTCTGGTGGCAAAGTGGCAGTCAGCAGGGTAGCCATTGTGTGGGCCTGGTGTCTGAGCAATAATGTTAGCACAGAAGTCACATCAGAGCAGGCCGCCAGCAAAACTGACTCAGTTAGCAACTTCTTAGCATATCAATGTCTCATTTTGTTTCTCTGGTAAAAACCTCAAATATTGGATTGCCTGATTCAAAATTGGCCCCTAGGCAACCTCAGTTTTTCCAGGAGAGTACAATGAATATCTGTTTATTCCCATTCCTGGAAAGCAGGAACTGTCATTTTCTGGGCTCACACGGCCTGCACACATAGCCTGGTTAAAATTCTTTCTCTGAGAAATGGGGGAGCCCTGTTAAGACAGCCAAGCTGGTCTCTAGACTTAGAGATCCATGGCCCATTGCTTCTACTGCATGAATCACTGGATATATCAACCTCCCTGAGATGGTAAAGGTCAGGACCTGTGGATAAATGTTGAAAAATCAGAAAAGCCTCAGTAGACAGTAAAATTTACCAAAACCAAAAACAAAACACCAAATAAAAAAAATGAGCCAAAGATCCTGGAGTACTCTGCTTTTCATTACAGGGACATCATGATGTTTATAATGGCAGCTCATTGCCTTAAAATAGGACTTCAATGGAGGAACAGGTGATTCAGGGATCCCTGGGCCCCTTTCCAGAGTGTGTCAGAGTTGGGAGGAATCTTTTCAATCCTTTGAATCTGTTTTGAGCATTTGCCATATACCAGGTGCTTCATAAACAATATCTCACTTAACTCCTAAAGAATCCCCTATAAGTTAGAGCTGCATACATCCCCATTTTACACATAAGGAAACTGAGGCATGAAGCTTCTGTCAAGGAAGTTGCCCAAGTCATACTCCAGAACTGGCCCTCTGAGACATGACTCTGTGAAGCTACCCATTTAGGGGTGCCCTTCAGACACCACCAAGCCCAGTGGCCTTCAAATTAGGGGGCTCATCCACAGGGGACGCAATTTGCAAGGTAGAGTCACCACACACAGTTTTTTAAGATACTCCATTTCTAGATTCTCAGCTTCCATGTGTACAATTTCCTAAAACTTACCTGCCTGTGGCCAGGCACGGTGGCTCATGCCTATAAACCCGCACTTTGGGATGGCGACGCAAGCGGATCACCTGAGCTTAGGAGTTCAAGACCAACCCGGCCAACATTGTGAAACCCTCCCTGTCTATACTAAAAATACAAAAATTAGCCGGGTGTGATCTTATACCACTTAGAATGGCAATTATTAAAAAGTGAGGAAACAACAGATGCTGGAGAGGATGTGGAGAAATAGGAATGCTTTTACACTGTTGGTGGGAGTGTAAATTCGTTCAACCATTGTGGAAGACAGTGTGGTGATTCCTCAAGGATCTAGAACCAGAAATACCATCTCACCCAGCAATCCCATTACTGGGTATACACCCAAAGGATTATAAATCATTTTACTATAAAGACATATGCACATATATGTTTATTGCAGCACTATTTACAATAGCAAGGACTTGGAACCAACCCAATGTCCATCAATGATAGACTGGATAAAGAAAATGTGGCACATATATGCCATGGAATACTATGCAGCCATAAAAAATGATGAGTTCATGTCCTTTGCAGGAACATGAAGCTGGAAGCCATCAGTCTCAGCAAGGTAACACAAGAAGAGAAAACCAAACACTGCATGTTCTCACTCATAGTGGGAGTTGAACAATGAGAACACATGGACACAGGGAGGGGAACATCACACACTGGGACCTGTGAGGGGGTGGGGGGCTAGGGGAGGGGAAGCGTTAGGACAAATACCTAATGCATGCAGGGCTTAAAACCTAGATGATGGGTTGATAGGTGCAGCAAACCACCATGGCATATATATACTTATGTAGCAAACCTGACGTTCTGCACATGTATCCCAGAACTTAAAGTAAGAAAAAAAAAAAAATAGCAGGGTATGGTGTCACGTGCCTGTAATCCCACCTACTCAGGAAGCTGAGGCAGGAGAATTGCTTGAACCCAGGAGGCAGAGGTTGCAGTGAACCAATATCGTGCCATTGCACTCCAGCCTGGGTGATAGAGCAAGACAGTGTCTCAAAACACAAACACACACACACACACACACCCACAAACATACACACACAGACATGCAAAACAACAACAACATCAACAACAAAAACTGACCTACCTGATAACTCCCATGAGAATATGTGAACCTGGATTTCCTTTCTCACTTTCCCTTTCTCAGCTACCCTTCTCCCCTTTGATACAGTAAAGGTGTATCTGTTATCCATTCCAAACCTTACCGGGAGACATTGCCTGGAGAGGAAAAAAACGTGAGTTGGGGATAGAGGGAGAGAGATCACCAAACAGAGGGCTGAGGGCAAATGTTGGAAAGTAAACGTTCTTTTAATCAAGACTCCCCAGACTCTTCCCCAGTCATCTCAGTGAGAGATGAATTCCCATTAATTTTACTTTTTCTGTTTAACAATTATCTAAATTTTAATCAGTTGTATCCCAAAATTTATTGCATTGATATCTCAATTCAGAAAAATGTTTAATCCTTAAAGCCTTATTATCCCAGGAAATACAAAATTCTGAAATTTTGCCTATAAACATGTTTTTGATTTAGATACTATGACATGATGATCCATATGAGACTTAGCAGCAGAAAAAAATATGACATTCCTATAAAATTCTATGGGGGAAGTAGAATGGAAATAATGATTTAAAGGAGAAAGAGGAATATTGTAAAATTTCTAACTGTTAAAGGAGAGTGTGTTCATCAATTTTTCAATGGATGATGGGGGTATAAAATTACTGTGATATTTAAATTCCATTGGATCTATTTAAAGGAGTGATGCTAGCAGTTTAATTTTAAACATTAATATTTACAATACACAGGATGTTACACCCTTTACAACTATTTAAAACCATGATGAAAAATTTAAAAAATAATTGATTATGTATTGTTTCAGAATGCATTTGGTGGCACATGAGCAAAAAACTGTGCAAAGGCCTCTGGTTTTGTCCAACTGCTTTTTTTTTTTTTTTTTTTTTTTTTAGATGGAGTCTCACTCTGTCACCCGGGCTGGAGTGCAGTGGCGCGATCTCAGCTCACTGCAACCCCCACCTCCCTGGTTCAATTGACTCTCCTGCCTCAGCCTCCTGAGTAGCTGGGACTATAGGTGTGCGTCTCCACACCCAGCTAATTTTTGTAGTTTTAGTACAGATGGGGTTTCACCATGTTGACCAGGCTGGTCTCGAAATCCTAAGCTCAGGTGATCTGCCCACCTCGGCCTCTCAGAGTGCTGGGTTATAGGCATGAGCCACCGCACCTGGCCCAGCTGCTCTTTTCACAGATGAGCCATTTTAAAGTCAGAGAGAAGAAAGGACTTACTCAAGGCCGTATGGCAAAATAGTACCTGAGCTAAGACCAAAGCTGGTCTCAGGATACCCTCACAGGCCCTCTTCTTTTTCTTTTTCTTTTCTTTTTTTTCCAAATGCTAGCTTGCTGTGTCAGGATGAGTCTAGCAGGTCCCAGCACTCAAATGGGATGAAAGGCATGCAAGTTCATCAAGTGTTTATTTACAGACCTGAAAGCAGGACTAGGGCAAAGCAACAGAGGTGGATCAAGCACCAGGGACTAGCAACAATGCAAAGCCATCTCCACCCCTGGGCCAGAACAGGTAGAGGGAAAGAGCCCTTACCTGGACCTGATGAGACCTGTAGCTATAGGAGAAGGCCCCCAACAGGACCTGTGTCTTTAAGGGAGGCACCAGGGCACTGCCAAACCACAGGTAGCTGCAAGAGAGCTAGGGGAGCAAATCCACCAACCTCTCTCTCCTCCTATGCTCTTTTCCTGCTGGTACCTCCATTGGTCAAATCAATCAGAAGCCAAAGGGCAGGGGAGCTAATTGTTACAGTCCTTAGAGGTCACCTCTTTGGGCACAGAGTAAGGCAGAGAAGGGCAGAGAGTCTAGAAGGGCAACCAGAGAATGTCCACCACACATGCCATTTTGAACTTGCCATTTGTACTTAAAAAGAATAAGTTTCCCAGTCAAAAAAAAAATCGCAGCAAAACGAAGAAATCTGCCCTCAGAAGAATCAGAAAGCCCATATTTGTGAAGCAGGAGGAATTTCAGAGCAGTTTGGAAGGATTTTATTTTCATTTTGTAACTATGATATACAGATATCTACTTATTTTAATACTATAATATTTTGTCATCTCCTTTCATTGAAAACTGATCTTCAATTTTGCAAAAATTGCCTGATTAAATCCTCACTCATGAATGCTTCAATAGGCTGCTACAAACTACAACTAAAACCCAGGAGTTGAGGGAAAGTCCCTGAGAAAAAGCAATGTTAATGGACACTTTGAACAGAAATATATGATCAAAGAGAATAATGTAAATTATTAATAGCCATATACTAAAGACAGGTTAATCCAGCTAGAATTAGATTGAAAGAATGTATGCAATTGCCATAATCAAAAATGCTTTCATACTTAAATCACCTTTCTAGACAACCTGTGTTCATGTTATAGAAAGAGCAGCACCCTCTAGGGGCAGGGAGTGCCAATGGTCTATGGCCCTTTGACTTGTGCTTTTTCCTCATACCAGTAAGTGCATGATGGAGGTGGGGTGGAGGAGGGAGGAGGAGTATTTTTATCCCCAGTGCTCTTCCAAAAGAAGGCAAGTGGGTGATGCACAAAGACCCTCAGCTGGGAAATGGAAGAGCCAGGTTCCTATTCTGACATGGTTATTGATTCATTTTACATTCTTGGTTAATGTTCTTTTCTCCAAACTCAAGTTTTCTCTTTGTAAATATTTATCTCCAGTATCTCTTATACTTCAATTGCTTCAGCTCTAAAACTAGAAAAAACAAGAACCAAAATGTTATGGAGTTGTCTTGGGTACTAGGTAATACTTGTGAAAAACACTTTGTAAATTGTCAGATGCTAAAGCAACATAAGGGAGGCCACATGGCACAGTAAGAACACATGACCAGGGATAGTTAACTTGCATATAAAATTATAGCTTGAAATTTCAGACTTCTGGCTATGGTCTAGTAAGGAGCCCAGCAATATTTTCCCGAAAAAATACCCATAAAGCTGGACAAAATTGATAAAACAACCCTTTTACTCCTCTTGAAATCAACTAAAGGCACAAAATAATTCCAGAAGCATTTATGTTTGAAAAACTATTGAACTTTGGGTAAGAACAGTGGAAGTGTGGTGTCTTTACCTGGGGCTGATCCTAACTTCTACCTTCTTCCCAGTTTAGTTGGTGGTGAGATTCTGCCAGGATATGGCAGGCCCGTGAGGACAGACAGCTACACTTATTCAATTTGGAGCGATAGATACCCATATCCAGCAGCACTGTGAAAGTGATTATCCTGGCATCAAGTGAGGAGGGAGGGCCAATGGCTCTACTTGTCTGATATTACAGTCATGGTTAAGGCAAGCATATTTCTGGCTGAGGGTGCACATATGAGCAGCAGAGACCAAAGACAGTACAAACAATATACACAATTCTGGCTGACCCTGAGGCTGGACACATGTGCATAGGAGACCCAGAAGGGCCTAGCTGAAATTAAAATGCTGGAGTAGACTTAACAATGGCCTAAACTTTGAATCTATTCCCTTACCTACACACAGATTTCAGCACAAGACAAAATCCTTACTTGCTTGAGGCACTTCAGCACAACCTATGTCCAATCATTGGCTGACTAGTGGGCTACACAGACACAGGGATGAGCCTTAAGAAGTCAGTCTTAAAGACATAAACAAGAATTTTAAAAAAAAATCTGGGCAGAGCTATCAGCAGCTCCGTATCACTAGGGAGATAGATTTAACTCAGGTAGGTTACTAAACAATGAACAAATTTCAAAAAGAACAAACCTTCAGGGTGGAAATATAGAATCCAGAGTTGCTACAATATAAAACTAGAATCTTCAGTTTTCAAAACACCACCAACAAAATGAGACATGCAAAGAAAGAAAATATGACTCAGGGTAAAGAAAAGGGGAAATGACAGAAACTTCCTATGAGTGATTCTAGGTATTTGATTTATCAGACAGACATCAAAGCAGCTATTTCAATATGTTCAAAGGGCTAAAAAAAATCACATTTAAAAAATTAAAGGAAAGTATGGAAACATTGAATCAACAAATAGAGAATCTCAATAAACAGATAGGAATTACTGAAAAGAACCAAAAAGAAATTCTAGAGTTGAAGGTATAATAACTGAAATGAGAAATTCACCTAGAGGACTATAACAGAGGATTCAAGATGGCAAAAGAATCCATCAGTGAACTTGAAGATAAAAATTGAAGAAAAAATGAATAGAGCCTTAAAGACTTTTGGGACATCAAGTATATAAACACACATACAGTAGGAGTCCCAGAATGAGAGGAGAGAAGAAAAAGGAAGAAAAAATTTGAAGAAATAATGGTAGAGGGGCGGGCGGCCGGCGCGGCTGGGCGCGGTAGGGCTGCCGGACCCAGCCCTGGCCTGCTGCGCGGTGCATCCGCCCGCTCTCCTTCCTGCTGCAGATGTACGCGCTGCTGCCTGCCGCGCCGACGCCTTCCACCGTGGCATCTTCCTCTTGTACTGCCGTGAGCCGCCATGCTGTGCCGGCATGCGAGTTTTTAGGAATCAGCTACCCAGGAAAAATGATTTTTACTCATATGAGCCACCTTCTGAGAATCCTCCCCCAGAAACAGGACAATCAGTGTGTCTCCAACTTAAGTCTAGTGCTGGTCTCTGCAGGGTTTGTGGCTGTTTAGGCCCCAAAACATGTTCCAGATGCCACAAAGCGTATTACTGCAGCAAGGAGCATCAGACCCTAGACCAGAAATTGAGATATAAGCAGGCTGGTACACAATCAGATCATTTGGACCATATAATTCCAGACCACGACTTCCTTTTTCCAGAATTTGCAATTGTAATAGAAGCAAAAGATGAGATTACACCTGAGGTTGTGGAAAAGGAAGATTACTTAGAGATTATAGGGAGCATGGGTGATGCACTTGAGGAAGAACTGGATTCCATGGCAAAACATGAATCCAGGGAAGATAACATTTTTCAGAAGTTCAGAACTCAGATAGCCTTTGAACCGGAACAGATTCTCAGATATGGCAGAGGTATTGCCCCCATCTGGATTTCAGGTGAAAATATTCCTCAAGAAAAGGATATTCCAGAGAATATCCTTTGTGATGCCAAGAGAATGTTTGAATTCCAGGTTATGCCTCAGCTGCTAAACTACCTGAAGGCTGGCAGACTGGGCAAGAGCATTGACTGGGGCATCCTGGCTGTCTTCACCTGGGCTGAGAGCTGCAGCTTGGGTACTGGCTCTACAGAATAATTTATGTGGAAGCAGGATGTAACAGATACACTGTAAAGGCATCTTAAAGCCTTAAAAAACATTAATAATCTTTTATACCTTGCAATTCAATTTCTGGGGCTTCATCCTAAGGAAATACTTATACCAAAAATAGAGGTGCAGAGATGTTGAAGCATTGCTTACAGTGTCTACATATTAGTGAAGCAAAAGTATCCAGTTACAAGGAATTAAATAAATTTTGGTACATCCGCAGTGGAAGTCTACACGGTCTTAATTATACACACCTATATTGACAGCCGAGATACCATTATAGGTGGTATTCACGGTATGACCCTATTCTTGTAAAAATATTTGTATATGTATATGTGCACAGAAATAAATCTGCAAAGATGAGAAAAAAGAAATAATGATGGAAAACTGCAACTTCGAGAAAAAAAATTAAGATAGCACAGAGGCACAACAAACTTCAAGTAGGATAAATACAAAAAGATCCACACCTAAACATATCATAGTCAAAGTGTTCAAAGACAAAGAAAATCTTAAAAGCAGAAAGAGAAAAATGATTCGCTATGTACAGGAAAGTATAACACTTTTATTTCCTGATTTTTCATCTAAAATAATGAAGACCAACAGGACATATTAAAAACACTAGGAAAAAAGGCCGGGCACGGTGACTAACACCTATAATTCCAGCACTATGGGAGGCCAAGGCCAGCAGATCACAAGGTCAGGAGTTTAACACCAGCCTGACCAACATGGGGAAACCCTGTCTCCACTAAAACTACAAAAAGTAGCTGGGCATGGTGGTGCACACCTGTAATCCCAGCTACTCAGAAGGCTGAGGCAGGAGAATGACTTGAACCTGGGAGGCAGAGGTTGCAGTGAGCTGAGATCATGCCACTGCACTCCAGCCTGGGCAACAGAGTGAGGCTCTGTCTAAACAAAACAAAACAAAACAAAACAAAACAAAACAAAACAAAAAAACAAAAAAAAACTGAGAAAAAAAAACCACTAAAGTATTCTATATTAAGCAAAACTGTCCTTCACAAATGAAAGCTAAATAAAGCTATTCCCAGATAAATAATAAATAGGCAGAGCGAATTTGTGGCTAGAAGATCTGCTTTACAAGATACTAAAAACAGTCCTTTGGGCCAAAAGGAATTGACACCAGGTTGTAATTTTAATCCACAGAAAAAAATGAAAACCACCAGAAATAGTAAATACATAAGTTAATTTAAGAGAGTCTTATATTAACCTGTAAATGCTATAAGAAAATATAGCACCATATGGCACTCACACTATATATTTTTTTCATTCTCTTACCTTCTTAAAAAGATAAAAGATTTCACAAAACAATAATATTAGCATTGTATTATTAGGTGTATAACCTGATAATATAGATGTGTGTATATAAAATGTATATACATGTATATATAAAATGTATATATGTGTATATATAAGTATGTGTGTATGTGAATGTCTGTGTGTGTGTGTATATATATATACACACACATACACATACATATCAGCACAAAGGAGGAAAAGAAGGAATGGGGCTATACAGAAGCAAAGTTTCTATATTTTACTAGAATGGAGTTAGTATTATGAAGTACATAGTGGTGAGTTAACATGCATATTATAATCCTAGAGCCACCAACAAGAAAATAACTAAGGAATATGTAGGTGTTAAATGGTATACAAAAATATTTAATACAAAATGATGAAGCAAAGAAGAAACAGGATAAAAAGATAGAAGATATATAGAAAAAAATATGAAATGGCAAATATAAATCCAACCTATCAACAATTACATTAAAAGTGAATGGTCTAATTATCCCAATCAAAAGGAACAGATGGTCAGATTGTATCTTTAAAAAAGCACAATTCAACTACATGCTGTGTATAAAAGACACACCTTAGATTCAAAGACACAGATAATTTAAAATATAGAGGATAGAAAACAGATATGCTGGCAGGGCGCAGTGGCTCACGCCTGTAATCCCAGCACTTTGGGAGGCTGAGGTGGGCGGATCACCTGAGTTCAGGAGTTTGAGACCAGCATGACCAACATGGAGAAATTCCATCTCTATAAAAATATAAAAATTAGCCAGGCATGGTGGTGCATGCCTGTAATCCCATCTACTTGGGAGACGGAGGCAGGAAAATTGCTTGAACCCAGGAGGCGGAGGTTGTAGTGAGCCGAGATCACGCCACTGCACTCCAGCCTGGGCAACAGAGTGAGACTTCATCTAAGAAAAAAGGAAAAGAAAAAAGATATGCCCTGCAAGCAGTGACCAAAAGAGAGCTAGAGTGGCCATAATAACATCACAAAAATAGACTTTGAGACAAGAAATAAGCTGAGCATTGTGGCATGCACCCATAGTCCTAGCTACTCATGAGGCTGAGGCAGAAGACTCACTCAGGCCCAGGAGTTTGAGGTTACAGTAAGCTATGACCATGCCACTGCACTCCAGCCTGGGCAACAGCGAGACCTTGTGTCTAACAACAACAACAACAAGAAATAGTACTACAGACAAAGAGGGATATTTCATAATAATATAAGAGTAAATACACAAGGGAAATATAGCACTTATATGTGTACCTTATAACACGGGATCAAAAATGCATGAAATAAAAACTGAAGAATTGAAAAGAAAAACACAATTCAATAACAATAACTGGAGAATACATACTGTGCCAGCTCCAGCCTACACACTTGGGAACCCTCACTGCATCCCCATCTTTTAATCACACCTTAAAACCCCAACTCAGTCTTCTTTGCTTGCTCTCTTAAGCAGATTTTTGGTGAGGGGTTGGGGGGGGGTGGGACCACTGTGAGAACCTTTCCTCATCTCTCCAGAAAACTTCATTTTCTGAGTAATAAACCTTTTCCTACTGTCTTGGTGTATCTCTTGGTGTATTATGGCATCATCAGACTCAATCCCCAAACAAAAGTTTGGGTGGCAGGCCCATGCCACATCTGTGAGGTGACTACAGTTGGAGCTGTGAGTACAATGTCTAGATAATGACCACCATCACTAGGGTTTTTTCTTCTCTTGCTTTGGCTTACCACCGACTCAGCTGTCTGCCATGTTAAGCTGCTGCTTGCTGGCTGGTACTCTTTGAGTTATGTTGTTGTCTCCTGGCAAGCTTGCACTTTGAGCTGTGCTTTGTTGTGTTGCTTTGCTGAGTCCTACTGAGCCTCTGTTATGGATTTACTGGACTGAAATCAGAAGTTCCAATAATTTGTGTCTAGAGACAGAAATATGGGATTAGGGATATCCTTAGAGTGGCCCTGGATTTGAGGGTGTTCACAACAGTAGGAATTACACAGCACTATCAACCAACTTGAAGCAATTAATATCTATAGAACACTCTGCCCAAGAACAGCAGAATTCACATTCTTTTTGAACACACATGAAACATTTTTCAAAACAGACCATAGAACAAGTCTCAATAAGGTTAAGAAGATTGAAATCATACAAAATGTTTTCTATCATAATAGAATTAAATTAGAAATGAACAATAGAGGAAAATTTAGGAAATTAAACATTTCTAAGTAACAAATTGGTTAAAGAAGAAATCACAAGGGCAGTTAGAAAATATCTGTAGCTTATTGAAAATGAAAGCATAATATACCAAAATTTATCAGATGCAGCTAAAAAAGTGCTTAGAGAGAAATTTAATGCTTTGAATGCCTATAACAGGTATGAAATTGAAGGGAATAAGGAGTGCATTACTGAGGCCTCACATTGTGATTATATAAATAACCTAAACTTTGACCCTAAAAAACCAAGAAGAGTAAATAAACACCAAACAAGCAGGAAAAAACAACATAACAAAGATCAGATAAAATATTAATAACATTTAAAAATATTAAAAATAGAGAAATGAAACCAAAATTTGGTTCTTTGAAAAGATTAACAAAATTGACAACCTTTAGCTAGATTGACCAAGAACAAAAGAGAGAAGGCACAAATTACTAAAATCAAGAATGAAAGGGGAGCCATTATTAGCGTCTTAACATAAATAAAAAAGGTTATAAAGGAATATTATGAACACTTGGTGTCAGTCATAATGTAATTAAATGAAAATTTTTCCCAAAAGGAAAGGTCAGACCCAGATGACTTCACTGGTGAATTTGATCACATATTAAAGAAGAAATAATATCAATTTTTCACAAACTCTTAAAAAATATAGAAAAGAACACTTCTTAGCCCATTCTATAATAATAATATTATCCTGAAACCAAAACCAGACAGAGATATCACAAGAAAACTACAGACTACTATTTCTTATGAATGTAGATGCAAAACTCCTCAACAAAATACTAGCAAAGTGAATTCAGCAGCATATTCAAAGGATCATACATCATGACCGTATCAGCTTTGTCACAAGAACACAAGATTGGTTCAGCATATGAAAATCAGTTAATGTAATACACCATATTAATAAAATAAAAAGAAAAATACCACATAATCATCTCAATAGACTCAGAAAAAAACACTGGACAAAATCCAACAACTAGCATTATTGATAAAATCCCAAGAAATTAGGAAGAGGGAGGCATCTATAAAATAGCCACAGCTACCATCATACTTAATGGTGAAAGAATGAATGCTTTACTGTTAAGATCAAGAACAAGGGAAGGATATCTGCTTTCATCATTTCTATTTACCATTGTACAGGAAGTTTTCACCAATGCAATAAGGTAAACAAACAAAGTCACACAAACTGGAAAAGAAAAAGTAAAATTGCCTTTATTCAGAGATGACATGAACCTTTACGTATAAAATGCCTCAAAGAATCCACAGAAAAACTACTAGCAGTGAAAATACAAGAAGAATGTATAAAAATGAATTGCATTTCCATATGTTAACAACACGCAACTCAATTAAATTATTCCATTCACAATAAAACAACAAAAGAATAAAAAACATTCCAGCCTGGTGCAGTGGTATGCACCTATAGTATCAGCTACCTGAAAGCCTGAGGTGGTGGGATGATTTGAGCCCAGGAGCTTAAGACCAACCTGCACAGCATAGGGAGCCCCTGTCTCTATTTAAAACAAACAAACATTTCATTCATAATAAAATAAAATAAAGAATAAACTATATTACATTTAACAAATGAAGTGCTAGACATGTATACTAACAACTACAGAACATTGCTGGTAGAAATTAAAGAAGATCTAAACAAACTAAAAGACATCCTATGTTCATGGATTGGAAAACTCAGTATTGTCATCATGGCAATTCTCCCAAAATGGATCCATAAACCCATTCTTTTTCTGAGGAATTTGCCTACAAAATGAACACAATAATCTCTTTCTCACGTGGTCATTGTGAGGATTCATTGAGAAAAATATATGTCCAATGATTAGCATGATATCTGGCACAGAGTAAGGGCTGGCTAAACGAGAGGAGAAAGAAAGGGATATCTAGATGTTACTTCCAATGGAAACATGAGCTATTTTAGAGAGTTGTCTGCACTTCTGTGTTAAAATCTAATTTCACAGAGCTGATGTTAATTTGTGCAACCAAGTTAAAGTTACACCAACTGGCTTGGAAATTTGTGTCTGAGATAAAGGAATTTTCAAGGCCACCATTTTTGTGACATACATGAAAACTTGAGTTCCATGATGCTGAATTCTTTTCCAGGAATATTCATTTGTTCAACAGCATCTATTTAGCACTTACTGTGTATCAGAAACTGGAAGTATAGCAGTGAAAAAGAAAATTTTCCATCATGGAGCTTACATTCGGAGAGGGAGATAGATGATAAACAGATAAATAAGTATAAAAACAAACATTGTGCCACATGTCAAGTGCTATATAGAAACAGAAAGCAGGGTGAAGACCCAAAGAGACATGAGGTCCTGTTTTGGCCAAGGGGACCAGGTAGATCCTCTCTGAAGGGATGACACTTCATTAAAGACCAGAGAGAAGTGAGGGAACCAACCATGTGATAATAACTATTTTGCCTTTTTAAAAAGTTATATTCTGTGATTACATAAATTTGGAAGATGTGAGATGACAAATCCCTTTCTGACTACTTTTCAGGGGTTATATTATGCTAATTTGCAAGGAGCATTTCCAGGAGGGAAATGTGATTCACACCACTTCCCAAACTTTTCTGACCATGGCACCCTTTATCCCAGAGTGTTTTGCAGAAACACCATTCCACAGGGCAGGAAAACACTGAGCTGGCAATGTCAGAGAATGAGAAACATGCGGATCCTGGCCAGCTGGTGAGGCAGTTTTGTTAGGAGCAGGCACTGACATTTTAATACCCCGGTGTGCTGTGCTATGGATCCATAAGCCATACAAGGGTGATGGCAGACTTCAACAAGAGGCATCTTTCCCTGAAGAGAAGGGAAGCTTGGCTCTGCCAGCTCTTCTTAGTAAGCCTCTTCAGGGTAGATCAGTGTGTGGTGGCTGAGATGGAATTAGCAAATGCAAAACATGCGTCAGAAAACACCAGCCCACCTTCACCACCTTCACCACCCACCGACGATGCAGACAATCGTGCCAGGGAAACTCATGTCAAGGCAAGAAAATGGGGAAATCTCTTTCTTCCTGGAGGTTAAATTTCTTTTTAAAAGGCCCAGCTCTTCCTCAGAGGGAACATGTGCCTTGATGGAAGGCGTTTGCCTGGAAAGAAGATGACTTGGGTCTTGATGGTCATGATGACAGGCTTACTTGGTGACCTTGAGCAAGTCACATCTCCTCTGGGCCTGAGTAGCCTCATCTGTCATATGGGAGTTCTCCAGTCTCACCATGACCCAAGTCTAAGGACATGGCAAACAGTGGTGAGGTCCAGGTGATGTAGTTTGGATATCCCCTCTAAATCTCTTGTTGAATTGTAATCCCCAGTGTTGGAGATGGGGCCTGGTGGGAGGTGTTTGGGTAATGCAGGTGGATCCCTCATAGCTTGGTACTGTCCTTACAATAGTGAGTGAGTTCTTATGAGATTTGGTTATTTAAAAGTATGTGGCACCTCTCTCCCACTCTCTCTCTCTCCCTTCCTCCCCTTCACCTTTCACCATGATTGTAAGCTTCTTGGGGCCTCACTAGAAGCCAAGCAGATGCCCCCACCATGCTTCCTTGAAGCTTGCAGAACCGTAAGTTAACTAAACCTCCTTTCTTTGTAAATTACCCAGCCTCAGATGTTTCTTTATGGCAACACAAGAACAGCCTAACACACAAGGCAAGGTCCTTCAGCCTCACCAGAGTTAACTCATCTAATAAATATCATCATCACAAGAATAATAACAGCAACGACTAAAGCTCCACTTATTGAGCCTGAGGCTATGTGCTTTACATACATTGTTTCATATAATAATCAAAATTGTTTCATAATGTGTACACTTATTAGTCTCAAGTTTACAGGCAAAGAAACAGGATCAGAGAGGTGAAGTCAGTTGCTGAAGGTGACACAGCTTCTAAGTGACTGAGCTGTCATTTGCTCCCCAAATTCTGTGCTCTTGGAATACTCTGTCCAAATCCT
Source organism: Rhinopithecus bieti (assembly GCF_001698545.2). Classification (NCBI taxonomy): domain Eukaryota; kingdom Metazoa; phylum Chordata; class Mammalia; order Primates; family Cercopithecidae; genus Rhinopithecus; species Rhinopithecus bieti. Next base: position 2,118,001 of record NW_016806398.1, read on the forward strand.
GGGCTTGTTCCTCCTTGTGAGGGGACCATGAGGAAGGAGAGGGAGGAAGGAATCCAGCTTTCTCAGCTTAGGCCAAAACCCTGTCTCTCTGGACTTCTCACTAGTCACTGACAGGTGTTTGTCAGTTGCTAGTGGGTGCTATTTAGGCAGAAAAGTAGGTATGTATTAGATACAGATGTTCCTCAATGAGCGCTTGTTTGAATGTGTGAATGGTATTGGGGAACAGCAGGAAAAATGAAATTTCATCTTAAATTTCTGGGATTAGTAACAGGTTTACTGCATCTGGCCAAATGCTAGAGCCTCAGATACAAACTAGGTGGGTTCTTGAGCTACTGGAAGCAAAGTCTGATGACAGACACAGGCCTATCAATAGATAATAATGTGGGGTGCCATGTCACTTGGCTGAACAAGGGGCTTGGTGAGGCAGAAGATGGGAGCCGTGAGCTAAGCATGGTCATATTTACCCTTCTTGGTAACACCACTGACCATAAAGGAGAAAGGTGGTTGTTCATCCAAGAAATCAATAAAACTAGAATTAGAAAGGTGACTGGGACATGTGGAGCCCACACTCGGCAGGGACCGGTGTCTGATCCCCTGGCAGAGAGGACCAGAGCCACAGGCCCATGAGATGGGGCAACTCAACACACAGAACACTCTCTGACTGTCTGGGAGTCTGGGGCACCTGAGATAGCTTTCCTTCCAGCCCGAGGTGGATGCTCGTGGGCTCCACCTCTCCAGACACCCAGGCGGGTTGGCAGTCTTCTCTCACTGTACATTTTTACCATTTATATGAGCCAAAAACATCAGTCTCCAGGAACCTGAGCTAGTCCTTCTGAGCCCAATTATCCTCTTCCCCTCTGTATGAAGCCAACAGAGCACACCCCTTTGAAATATTAAGGACCAAACTTAATTGGTGGCAACCTAAGCAATATTTTAAATATATATATTATTGTAGAAGTCATTCATGTCTAAGTGTTGAAAAAATACAGATCAGCAAAAGAGCAAAAGTGAAATCATCTTTAAGCTAACCATTAAAGCTGATGAGTGTTAGTATTTTAGTATAAACCTTGACAAATACTTCTATGCTTATGTATAATACAGATGTATGAATAATAAGCTTTTAAAAACAATGAAATCAAAGTTTATGTGCTGCCTGAAATGATGCTTTTATAAATCAAATTGTATCACGAACTCTTCTCCAAGTAAAATATATATAACATTTTGTGACAGTATATTTCACATGATTATACCATAACCTTATTATAGCGTATGTATGCTATATTATGTTATATTATATATAAGAACATACTATACCTCTTCTTATATGAATATACCAAGCTCATATTTTGACCATTTATGTCATTTTTGATTTTTTTCTTGATAGGTAATACTGTAAAGAGTATCCTTGACTAAGTACTTCTAAGTTATTAGTCCACCCCCACCTCAAGCCACTGCTCTAATCGAAACCTTTCTTTCTCCATACTCTAGCCAATAGAAGGCATGGTTTTTTCCACTTTTGACCAACATGATTGGTGAAAACTGGTATCTTGCTTTTATGTTCATTCTCTAATTATTGTTATGTGCTATAGCCATTAGCTTGAATGACAAATTTATATTAGGATATGTATTAAGTATTAGTTCATTCCCATATTACAATAAAGAACTACTTGAGACTGGGTAGTTTATAAAGAAAAGAGGTTTAATTGGCTCACAGTTCCACAGGCTGTACAGGAAGCATGGCTGGGGGAGGTCTCAGGAAACTTACAATCATGGCAGAAGGCCAAGGAAGAAGGAGGCAGGTCTTACACAGCCAGAGCGGGAAGAAGAGAGAGTGAAGGAGGTGGTGCTACACACTTTTAAACAACCAGATCTCGTGAGAACTCACTCTCTATCACAAGAAAAGCAAGAGTGGAAATCTGCCCCCATGATCAAATCACCTCCGGCCAAGTCCCTCCTCCAACACTGAGGATTACAATTCAACATGAGATTTGGGTAGGGATACAAATCCAAACCCTATCATATTATTAACAGATTTTGCTGTACCTAGCTGTTACTGGTATACCATCAACTAATACTAAAGTATTTTAAAATTTAAAGACTGGTAAGGCATACTGGTAAATAGTCCAGAATGCCAGCCCTGGTGAGACGTATATATTTGAAAGGGAGAGTTACAATTGTCATTCTTCGTAGCTGATGTATTGACCTATGAAAGCCAAGATCAAAGGAAAAAATATTCAAAGCATTTAGTAAGAATTTGTACTGCAAAAATATCAACAATGTATGTGTATATGAACATCTATATGTACATCTACTTCTATAACTAGCTTTTCTATATGGCAAGGATAATTTCAACTTAATAAAAATATGCATAACATTGTGAAGAACAGAACTTAACTGGGGGACATAAAAGAAGACACATTATTATCCTAAGTGGAAGGATTCAATATTGGAACTCTCCCCAAATTAATCTGTATGTTAACACTATCTCTATCAAAATCTTGCTATTTTTATACTTAATAAAATTATTTTAAAGGTATTTATATAGGTATTAAATTTTATTTTAAAAATGCAAGAATAGAAAATAGCTGAAAAAAATAAGGTGGGTTCTATTGGATCTGCTTTATTAAATGTTAATATGTGCTAAAAGTTTGCAATATGAAAATAATACAGTTCTAAGATGAGAATAAATGAAGACACTAACAAAACAGAATAGAAAGTCCCCAAAAGACCCAAAGCATACAGCAATTCAGTATATTATAAGGGCAGCATCTCAAAATCAAAGGAAAAAGAACAACTATTCAATAAATGATGGTACAACTGGCTAGCCATCTTGAAAAAAAAAAAAAGAAAGTTGGATGCCTAACTCACGTCATACACCAAAGTAAATCCCAGTAACAGGAAAGATTTAAACATCAGTGAGACATTTGGAGCAATTAGACAAAAATATAGAGGAATATTTACATAATCTCAAAATAGGGCTCTTTTAACCATTATAAAATAGTTGTATACAAATAATGAATACACTAAAAAATAAACTAATCAATGAGAAAAATTTGAACATTCCAATAGAAAAGTGGACAGGAGCATACTTATGAATAAACACAGGCAGCCAGTAAGCATAAGAAAAGATGCTTAACTCAGCTGTAATTAGAGAATGAACATAAAAGCAAGATATCAGTTTTCTGTGGAAGTATAACACTTTTATAAATGGGCCTTCCATCGTATTGACGTCGGAACAATTTTCTACAGCATTCTTCACCAGTTTGGTCCGTTTCATAGAAGGCAGTGTGGCTTCACAGGATATGCTTTAGGAAGTACAAGATATTTAGGGAAATGGTTCTCAACATGTAGGTTGATGACCTCTGGGGATATCTTAGACCCTTTCAGGGGTCTGTGAGGACAAAACTCTTTTTACGATAATATTAAGACTCATTTGTGTTTTTCACTCTCATTCTTTCATGAGTGTAAGTGGAGTTTTCCAGAGGCTGCAGAGATGTGTGATATCACAACAGATTTAAACCAGAACTGAGAATCCAGCTGACTTCTATTAAGCCACACATTAAAGAGATTTGCAAAACTACAAAACTTTTCTCACTGTCTTTTGATTTGGCAGATATAATTATTTTCATTAAAATGTTATTTATGTTGACATCCAATAAGTTTATTATTGTTATTCTTAACTGAATAAATACAAAAAATTTAAAGTTCTGTCTTTATTTCTAATATGGTAAGTATTGATACAACCCACATAAACAAAAGCTCTGTGGGTGTCCTAAGTAATTTTTAACACTGTAAAAGTATTCTGAGACCAAAAAGTTCAAGAAAGACTGCTTTAGGAGAATCCACAATTTGTTATTATGCCCAAATCAGGTAATTGCTCCTGTTTTTTAATAGTTTAGTTTTTACTTTGGTTTTATTGTTAGTGTGCTATAATTCTTTGTTTAAATAATAATTGTGCAGTGTTTTGATGTTTATAAATTCAAGACTTTATAATAAACTATTAAAAATGAAACCCAGATTGAAGATACAGCAGTTTGGATAAGTTTCTTAATGTTCTTTTTAAATATTATAAACATGAATCTTCTGACTGTGGAAGAACAAAGAAAAAATGCTATTAATAATGAACCATGCTGGGAATAGCTTCTGATACTGTGCAGAAACCAGGACCTGGCACATCTTTTGATACTGGGTAAGAGATGGTGCAAAATAAAACAAATAATGTATATAAGTGGAATGAAAAACAACTGGGTTATTTTAGTAAAAATAATACAAGTGGCTTTGTGTCACTAGTGTGTAAATGTTATTCAGATGATCAAAGACTGCTCAAAACTTTTATAATTAAAAGTGTTATACTTCCACATTTGACTGGAATGGCAATTATGTTCTGTTAAAACTCATGGCTTAAATAAAGAAAATTTATCTCATCAATGATAAACTTATAAAACATTATAAATCAGTTTCATATAAAGACAAAACTCAAATAATCTTATGAGAATATCAATGAACAGCAGACTGAACAAATCATCTACGGAAATATGATATGTACTGTTTACAAAATAATGAGCATCTGCTCGACATAAAATATTTAATAGCAACGTTCAAAAACGAACAATATCAATATGGGCTTATCTCGGGGCAAGTCTAAGATTATCAACTGCTGCTTGTGCAAAATATTTTATCTGCCTGATACTGAGAAATAAGTTTTTGGAAAATGTATAAATCAACGGAAGTAAAATTTCAATTATTGGCAGGAAGCTTCCCACATTGTTTCATTTAAAATTTTTAATAATTTACCTTCAGCAAATCGTGATAATTTAATGGTTTTGTTGATCTCATGAAGCAGGAAAAAAACAACATCTGAAATAATTCATGAAAATTTATTGTTGACACATGAGAAAAATGGTTTCAATAAGAAATATTTCCACACAAACTTTACTAGATTTTGTATAAGCAATGCCTGTGAAAAGCTAGGGAGAAAGTCTGCAGTTTCAGCCAAAATTTTAGGAAAATTTCTAAATGTTTTAATTTTGTACTGTCCAATTCACTGAAGTCAATTATCCCTGAATGATGCAGTAAATACATACAGCAAGTAAGTAATTATAAGTGTTTTAATGAACTTTTTATTTATAATCATGTATCAGGAAATACTTAATAAGATATCTGAAGATTTGGGAATTGAAAGAATGAAACTTAGAATACTTGGGCCATAATGGGCAGCCTATAATGCTATAACTACAAAAGCACTTTGAAAATTATATCAAGTTCATCAGTTTAACAAAATTAGAGTAATAGAAGCAAGCATGAAGAAAAATTACCTATTTAAAAAAGATTTTAGTTGATATCAACTTAGAAAACAAAATATCAATAATATCTTCAGTTTAATAGAAAGTTTTAATTATAGCAGGTTAATGCATTAAAAATTTAAAATGTCGGAACATAGAAAGCTAAAGGAAAAGAGACCTTGTAGAAATAAAAAACATAATATATACCCCTTTAAGTAAGTTAAAAGAATCAATTCGAAGAGAAAATATTTGACAAGTTATCAGAAATGTATTTGTTGTTTAATGGCAAAAGTAAAATAATAATATGTTTTGTTCTCTTTATTTTCCTTGCTAAATTGTGTTTTAAATTTATAATTACAATTGCTTTGGCACTCCAAATGGATCAGAAGTAAATTAAAATGGATAAATAATTTTGTAATTAAAACAATATTATAGCAAACAATTTTGTGGTTTATTTGGTAATAGAGATTCAAAAACATAAAATCTGCATATTTCAAAGGCTAGAAAAATTTTAGATTAATTGCTGTAAGTTCAGCAGAAGCTGAGAAATGAGTCAGCACTATGAACGACATTGTTGACCTTAAAAGATGTGTGATGTAATGAACATACGTGTGCATGTATCTTTATAATAGAATAATTTCTATTCCTTTGGGTATATACCTAGGAATAGGATTACTGGGTCAAATGGTATTTCTGCCTCAAGGTCTTTGAGGAATCGTCACACTGCCTTCCACAATGGTTGAACTAATTTACACACCCACCAACAGTGTAAAAGCATCCCTTTTTCTCCACAATGTCACCAGAATCTGTTGTTTTTTGACTTTTAAATAATAGCCATTCTGACTGGTGTGAGATGGTTGCCCATCAGTGATAGACTAGATAAAGAAAATGTGGTATATATACACCACAGAATACTATGCAGCCATAAAAAGGAATGAGATCATGTCCTTTACAGGGGACATGGATGGAGGTGGAAGCCATTATCCTCAGCAAACTAACACAGGGACAGAAAACCAAACACCTCATGTTCTCACTCATAAGTGGGAGATTAACAATGAGAACACATGGATGCATTGGGAGGGAACAACACACATTGGGGCCTGTTGGAGGGTGGGGGATGGGAAGAGGGTGAGCATCAAGAAGAGTAGCTAATGGATGCTGGGCTTAATACCTAGGTGACAGAATTATCTGTGTAGCAAACCACCATGGCACACATTTACCTATGTAACAAACTTGCACATCCTGCACATGTACCCCTCAACTTAAAAAAAGACACAGGTTTACCAAGTCATCCACTGACCACCAATAAATGATAAATTTTTGGAAGAATTTGATGTGGTTTGTGTGTTAGATTATAGCTCAGAGGGGAGCATCATTTAATTAGTGATAGCAGTATTGAAAAAAAATTGCACCAGCAATTTCTAAAAATCAACAAATGATTTGGAAATTATGAGAATAATTTGATGAACAATTTTAATTATAACCTCTATTAATGGGCAAGTGATTTTATCATATATTGATATAGATTTATAGAGGGTTTTTTCCTTAAAGAGTAAAATGGACTGAATTTTAATATTTTTAATGTAAGTATTCATTTATATTACTAAACTTCTTGTTAAATATTTTAAATATCACTCATGCTTTTATTAAAGTTTGTCACCTAATTGCATTGGCAGGCACTTACATAATGAAGTTAAATAACGCTGATGGTTGGGGGCCTTGTTTTCTTCTCCCTGATTTTAATTATGTTTTTATTTCTTTGCCATTAAGCATAATACTGACATTTGATTTTATGTAATTAAAAAAAATAAGGTTGGGTGCATTGGCTCACACCTTTAGTCCCAGCACTTTGGGAGGCCGAGGCAGGAGGATCACTGGAGGCCAGGAGTTCAATACCAGCTGGGCAACAGAGCTATACTCTGTCTCTACAAAACATTTAAAAAAAATAGCTGAGCATAGTGGCGTGCGCCTGTGGTCCCAGTTACTCTGGAGGTTGAGGTGGGAGGATTGCTTGAGCCTAGAAGGCTGCAGTGAGCTATGATCATGCCACTGCACTCCAGCCTGGTCAACAGAATGAGACTCTGTCTCTAAAAACTAAAATAAATAAATAAATACATAAATAATCAAATTGCATAAGTATTACCTCTGGGTTAAAGAGTTTTATATGGTTTTCCATTTTGACATATTAATATGATTTATAATAGTGAATGTTAATATTGAATTCACCTTCTATTCTTATAATAAGCCCTATTTGGTGGTGGTGTATTTTTTACTGTTGAGCTGGATTCAATCATCTTTAAATTTTTAAAAGAAATTTTATACCCATAATCCAAAGAACAATCGATTGTTAGTTTTCTGTGTATGTCTATAAATGTTATCAGACTTGGATTTGAAAGATCCACCAATGAAATAACCTGGACTTGATGCCTTTGTTTGATACCATTATTTGACAGTCATCTCAAAATTCAGCTCAGGTTTTTAGTCTATGCAGATTTTTTATTTTTTTCCCCATTTATTATTTATTTATCTATTTTGCAGTTTATTGCATGTGTTTTCCTCCCAGCTTCTGTTTCTTTTTTAGTTACTTTTAGGGAGACAGATTCTTATAAAGTAATCTACTTCATTAAAATGTCCAATATTTCTGCATAGCATTTTGTAATTTTTGTGTAATATGCACTTACAAATAACATTTTTTCTCTAAATCTTAGGTTAAGTCTGCTTTATCATTTTGAACAATGTAACTTTTATTGGGATATAATTCACATGTCATAAAATGTACCATTTTAAAGTGGTAAGATGGCAAATTTCATTGGCTTTTGATATATTCACAAGTTTTAGAATCATCACCATTATCTAATTCTAGAATGTTTTCATCACTCCTAAAAGAAATCTGGCTCGTTAAGCTACCAGTCCCCATTCCCTCTCCCTGTAGCCCCCGGCAAGCACTAATATTTCTGTATCTATGGATTTGTCTATTCTGGACATTTCATATAAATGAAATCATACATTATGTGGCCCTTTGTGTATGGTTTCTTTCACTTAGCATAACATTTTCAATATTCATCCACGTTGTAGCATGTATCAGTATTTAATTCCTTTTTGTGATTGAATAATATTCCATTGTACAGATATGTTACATTTTTTTCTATTTACCCTTACTGGACATTTTGGTTGTTCCCACTTTTTGGCTATTTTGAATAATACTAAACATTCATGTACTTTTTTTGTGTGTAAACACACTGAGTTTTCTTCAATATATAGCTAAAGGTGATACTGCTGGATCACATTCTGACACTATGTTTACTGTTTTGAGGGACTGTTTTCCAAAGTGGCTGAACCATTGTACATTCCTTCCACCAAAGTATGAAGGTTCTAATTCCTCCACATTCTTGCTAATACTCTTTATTATCTATTTTTCTAATTATGGCCGTCCTACAGTGGGTGTGAAGTGGTATCTCATAGTTTTTATTTGCATTTCCCTAAAGACTAATAATGTTGGGCATCTTCTCAAGTGCTTATTCACAATTTTTATATCTTTTTTGGAGAACGCCTATTTATATCTATTACCTATGGAGTTATTTTAAACTGGGTTATTTGTCTTTTTTATTGTTGAGTTGTAAGACTTCTGGATAGAAGTCACATATCAGATATATGATTATCACACAAATATGTTATTTGCAAATATTTTCTCCCATTCTGTGAGCCGTCTTTTCAATTTCTTGGTAGTGACCTTTGAAGCACAAAAATGTTAAATTTTGGTGAAGTTCAAATTATCTAGTTTTCCTTTGCTTACTTGAATGTTAGGTGTTATAGCTAAGAAGCTATTGCTTAATTGAAAATCACAAGGATTTACACTAATATTTTCTTCCAAGAGTTTTGTAGGGTTAGCCTTTATATTTTGTCTTTGATCCATTTTGAGTTAATTTTTGTATACAGTATGAGGTAAGGATGCAACTTCATTCTTTTGCATGTAGAGAGCTAATTATTCCTGTGCCATTTGTTGACAACAGTATTCTTTGCCCATTGAATTTTATTGGCACTCTTGTTAGAAACCAATTGACCATAGATGTATGGGCTTAATTCTGGACTCTCAATTCTATATCATATATATATCCTTATGCCACTACTACACTGTCATAATCATTGTAGCTTTGTGATCTAAGTTCTGAAGTTGGGAAGCATGAGTCCCTAAACTTCATTTCTCTTTTCAAAGTTGTTTTGGATATTCTTAGTCTTTTGCATTTTCATGTGAATTGTAGTATCAGCTTGTCAATTTCCACAAAAATGAAAGGCAGCTGAAGTTTAATGCAATATCAGAGCCTTTCAAAGTCTCTATGAACATCTCATTCCTCAGCTTCTCTTATTTAGTTTTTTTGTTTTGTTTTGTTTTGTTTTGTTTTGTCCATTATTTGTTCTAACAGAAATCTATACCTCAGGAAACCAAGAAATTAAACAATTGCCTGTCATTGTTTTTGACAAACAGCTCTGGGCTTTTTGCATTGGACAAGCCACTGCATCAGGTCAAATAAATATACCCTAGAACATGGGGTCTTCCAGGGACTCACCAGACAGGTTAAATAATGAAAGTTCAGTGAGAATGAGGCTTTGGAGAAGCTACAGCCATGTTCTCCCTCTGATAACTATCAGTCTGCTAGTTTTCACCACATATGTAGGCTGTTTGTTTTCAAGGCTACGTAGCATTGAAGAATGGGATATTGGACTGAAGCAATTAAAGCACCACAAAGCTCGATATTCTTATCAACATTCAGCCAGTTTGTTGGGTGAATGCTCCCCACATTGCTTTAATTTATTTCCATGGTTCTGAAAAAGCTTTCATGAAGAAGATAATTTTGGGGAGTCTTTGCTTTGCCATTTTCCCTAACGTCACTCAAAAATGTTAACTTACCTTTCCTTTCTCTCTTTTTTTAATTGATTACTTTTACTGGAACTTTGTTTTCTCATGAATTTTTTAAAAATCATATCTAGTAATCCCAGAATTTGGGAGGCTGGGGTGGGCAGATTGTTTGAGCTCAGGAATTCGACCAGCCTAGGCAACATGGTGAAACCCCATCTCTACAAAACATAGAAAACTTAGCTAGGCATAGTGGCTTGCACCTGTAGTCTCAGCTAGTAGGAGGCTGAGGTGGGAGGATTGCTTGAGGCCAGGAGGCAGAGGTTGCACTGAGCCAAGATTGCACCACTGCACTCCAGCCTGGGCAACAGAGTGAGACTGCCTTAAAAAAAGAAAATAAAATAAAAAGAAGGAAAGAATTATATTTAGAATTCATTAATTCTCTTGCTTTCATTTTTTCCAACTTACTGATTTTAATCTTATTCTTTCCTCCTTTAACTAAGTTCATTTTATTTTACTTTTTGAAATAAACGCTTAATTTATTTTGATTCTTCTTTGTTTCATAATAAACAACATTAAAATTATGAATTATCCTCTGAGCATTACCTTGGAGTCTCGTAAGTCTTGCTATACAGTGTTATCATAATTATTTTCTAGCCTGTAGTTGCAGTATGGTTTTGTTTTAGACTTAAGCTTATTTATGAGGGCATTTTTAATTTTCCAAGTGATTTTTATTTATTATTTTGCAACCCATTCCTTATTTTACTGCATTGCACTACATGAATATGTCGATGAAAGCTTCCTTTTTAGGATTCATTTTTTCCATGTAACTTATGAGATCATTAATTTTAAAACTGTTCTATAAAAATTTGAGAATAATATATTCATAGACTATCTTGTTTCTCTCTCTCATATATTGTAACTAAATATATTATTCAGTTCTTCTATTTTCTTATTTGATCTATCAAAGATTGAAAATTCTTTAAGCCAACTTTATTGATTTAACCAAAAATTAATTTATATATACATTGCATACATTAAAAGGTACCAATTTTAAGTGTACATTTCAATCAGTGTGACCCAATCAAAATAGGAAAGATTTCCATCATACCAAAAAGTTCATTGTGCCCTTTGCAAGCCAACTCCTCCCAACATCAGACTGAGCAGCAACTTTCCTGTTTCCTGTCACTATAAATTATATTTGCCTTTTTAGAATTTCATATAAAGTAAATCATACAGATTGTACTCTTTTGTGCCTGGATTCTTTGTTTGACACAACATTTTGGGATTGATCCATGCAGCTACTAATGTCACTAGTTCATTCCTCTTTGTTGCTAAATTGCGCTTCATTATATAGTATACTACAATTTGTGTATCCACTCATCAGTTGATGAATGTTTGAATTTCTCCAGTTCAGGCTACTATGATTAAAGTTGCTATAAATATTTGTGTACAGTCTTTGTGTGATGTATGGTTTCGTTTCTATGGGTTGTGTCATAAGTATATGTCTTAGTCCATTTTTTTCTGCTACAACAGGATATGTGAGACTGGGTTGTTTATAAACCATAGCAGTTTATTTGATTCACAGTTCTGGAGCCTGGGAAGTCCAAGAACATGGTGCCAGCAACTGGTGAGGGTTTTCATGCTGCATCATCCCATGGCAGAAGGCAGAAGGGCAAATGAGGGTGAGAGTGTGAGACAGAGAAGGTAAAATTTCCCTTTATAACAACCCACTCTGACAATGATGAATGCACTTCTGTGATAATTATATTAAGCTATTCATGAGGGCAGAGCACTCATGGCCTAATCATCTCTTGATGTTCCCACCTGTTAATACCCTCAAAATGGCAATTAAATTTCAACATGAGTTTTGGGGCCCAGCATGGTGGCTCATGTCTGTAATCTCAGCACTTTGGGAGGCTGAGGCAGGTGGATCACTTGAGGTCAGGAGTTTGAGACCAGCCTGACCAACATGGTGAAACCCCATCTGTACTAAAAATACAAAAGTTAGCCAGGCATGGTGACATGGACTTGTAATCCCAGCTATTCAGGAGGCTAAGGCACAAGAATCACTTGAACTTGGGAAGGTGGAGGTTGCAGTGAGCTGAGATTGCACCAATGCATTCCAGCCTGAGTGACAGAGTAAGACTATACATTTCCCAGGTGACTGATGGTGTTTTCTTATTTTTATCTTATAAATCTTTTTTTGTGAATTTATGTTTCAATTTGTGCCCATTTTAAAAAATTAGGTTGTTTTGCTTTTAATAATTGAGTTTTGAGAGTTTGTTGTTTACTCTTTATACAACTTCCTTATCTAATATACATCTTGTTACCTACATTGGTTTTGAAATCAGGCAGACCGATTCCTTCCCCTTTATTCTTCTTTTTCAAAATTGTTTTAATTATTAGAGTTTCTTGACCCTTTCATATAATTTTTTACAAATGATATCTATATCTACAGAAAAATCTTTTAGGGATTTTGATAGAAATTTCATTAAACCTTTATATTAATTTTGGGGGAATTTATATCTTTACTTTTTTGGGTCTCCTAAAATATATGCATGTTATGTCTCTCCACTTATTTGGATCTTTTTTTATTTCTTTCATCAGCATTTTTAGTTTTCAGCATACATGTATGTATATGTATATATATATGTATATGTATATGTATATGTACTGTTAGCTTTATACCTAAGTATATTATTTGTTTTGAACAGTTGTAAGTGGTACTGCATCTTAAATTTTGGTGTCCATGTGTTATTGTATTGAAGCACAATTGATTTTCAAAGTGTATCTTATATCCTGTGATGTTGCTGCACTCGCCAGTTTCAAGGATTTTTTTTTTAGATTATTTAGTATTTTATACATAAACAATTATGACATTTATACATAAACAATTATGACATTTGCAACTAGGGATAGTTTTATTTCTTGCTTTATGCTCTGTGTCCCTTCTATTTGGTTTTCTTATCTTATTGCACTGGCTAGACCTTTTACACTAAGTTGAATAAGAGCAATGAAGCAAATGTCATTGTTTTTTCCCAGTCTTAGGGACAAATCATTCAGTCTTTCACAATTAAGTATAACGTTAGCAGCAGGTTTTTGTAAGTGTGCTTTATCAAGCTGATGAAGTTTCCCTTTATTTCTATTTCTCTGAAAGTTTTATCATAAATTAGTGTGGAATTTTATCAAGTGATTTTTCTGCCTCACTCAAAAAATTGTCATTTTTTTCTTTTATCTTTTAATATGGTGGATTATATTGATTGATTTTTAATTGTTGAATCAGCCTTGCATCCCTGAAATAAATACCACTTGGTCATAGTGTATAATCCTTTTAATTCATTGCTAAATTCTATGTCCTAATGTAGTTTAAGAAATTTTATATCTATATCAATGAGGGATATTGGTCTATAGTTTTCTTATTTGTACTGACTTTTTCTAGCTTTGGTAGAAGAGTAATACTACTGTCATAAAACACATTTGAAGACTTCCTAGAATCTTCCAAAGAGGTTGTGTTGCATTGGAGTTAATTCTTCTTTAAATGTTTGGTGGAATTTTTGAGCGAAATTATTTGGGCTTGGGGATTTCTTTTGGGGGAGTTTTCAAGTTAAAATTTTAATTTCTAATAAATTATAAGATATTCATATTATATATTTAATATTGGGTGAGTTGTGGTAGTTAGCATTTTTCAAGAAACTGGTCCATTTCATCTAAGTTTTCAAACTTTCACATATGTAATTGTTTGTAGTACTTCCGTATTGTCCTTTTGATGTTGCAGGGTCTGTAGTGATTCCCCATTTTATTACTGATATGAATAAACGTGCCTTTTATTTTTACTTTATTAGTATTGCTAGAGGCTTGTCAACTTTACTGATACTTTGAAAGAATGAGTTGTTTCATGTATTTTCTTTATTGTTTTTTGTTTTAAAATTTCATTGATTTGTTTTTATATTTATTATTTCCATTCTTCTCTTGTTTGGGGTTTATTTTTGCTTTTTTTTTTTTTTTTTTTTTTTTTCAGGACAGAGTCTCGTTCTGTCATCCAGGCTGGAGTGCAGTGGTGAGATCTCAGCTCACGGCAACCTCTGTCTCCCAGGTTCAAGTTATTCTCCTGCCTCAGCCTCCTGACTAGCTGGGACTACGTGCACCACCACACTCGGTTAATTTTTGTATTTTTAGTAGAGACGGGGTTTCACCATGTTGGCCTGGCTGGTCTCAAACTCCTGACCTCGTGATCTGCCTGTCTCAGCCTCCCAAAGTGCTGGGATTACAGATGTAGCCACCCCGCCCAGCCTTGCTTTTCTTTATCTAGGCTCTTAAGGTGAGAGCTTAGATTATTGATTTGAGACTTTCCTTCTTTTCTTTTTTATTTTTAGAGACAGTTCTTGCTGTCACCCAGGCTGGTCTTGAACTCCTGGGTGAAAGTGACTCTCTCACTCCAACCTCTTGAGTAGCTAGGACTATAGGCATGCACCATTACACACAACTCTTCTCCTGTTTTCTAATGTATGCATTTAGTCTTACAAAGTTCCCTGTCCACATTTCTCTAGCTGTGTTCCAGAGATTTTGATATGCATATTTTTACTTTCATTCTCATCAACGTATTTTTTAACTCCGCTTGAGACTTCCTGTCTGACCCAAGGATTATTTAGAAGTTGTTAAGTGTTGTTTATTTTCCAAGTGTTTGGAGATTTTTCTGCTCTCTTTCTATAATTGATTTCTAGTTTAACTTCATGTGGTTGGAGAACACTCTTTACCATTCCAATCCTTTAAAATCTGTTAATGTTCCTTTTATGACCCAAAATGTGGTCTCTCTCGGTATATGTTTTCTGGGCACTTGAAAAGCATCTGTATTCATCTCTTGTTGAATGGAGTGTTCTATAAATGTTGATTAGATCCTGTTGATTGGTGCTGCTATTGAGTTCTTCTATGCTCTTGCTGGTTTTCTATCTAGTTGTTCTATCAGTTGTTGAAAGAGATGTGTTGAAGTCTCCAACTATAATTGTGGATTTTTCCTTTAAATTCTGTCAGTTTTTGCTTCATATTTTGCAACTCTGTGTTTTGGCACATACACCTTAAGAATTGCTAAGTATTCTTTAGGGTTTTAAAATTTTAATTTAAAAGTTTTAAATGTTTATATAATTTCTATTTCTCTAAGGTCTAGTTTATCTGATATTAATATAGCCATTCCTGGTCTCCTTTGAATAATGTTTGCATGATATATCTTTTTATATCCTTTTACTTTCAACCTATCTGTATCATTATATTTGAAATAGGTTTCTTGTAGTTGGGTTATGTCTTTTAACCTACTCTGCCAATAGCTGTTTGTTAATTGCTGTATTTAGATCATTTACATTTAATTACATTACATTTAACGTCATTATTCATATAATAGGGCTTGTCTCCCATTTTATTTTTTGTTTTCTGTTGTTCTCTCTGTTTTTATTTCTCTGCTTTCTACTTTCTACCTTCTGTGGGTTACTTGAACATTTTTTAGAATTTCATTTTGACTTATCTGTAGTGTTATCTATACTGTGTATCTCCATATAACTTTTAGTGGATGTTCTAAATATTACTAGATATCTCTAACTGAGCTATACATATATAAACACACATATATATGTTATACATATAAAACCTATAGATATCTAGGTAATACTAAAATATAAATTTTTATATATGTATACATATATACACATATGTGTATGTACAGTTTAATACATAGACATACCACATGAAATTATATATATAAATTTTTATGTATATATTATGTTATATATCTTTATGTATTATATATGTTATTTATACGTATTTCTATATATAAATTTATATATTATTTTTATATATAATACATATATAAAAATTTATATATAGTTTATATATTGATATTTTACATATGTGTGTATATATATGTATGTGTGTTCAAATATATATATAAACCTTATCACACTATACTGGTGTTCTTATTTTACCAGTTCAAAACCTACTTCCCTCTATGTCCCTTTACCTTCCCCCGTTTATAATGTCATTGTCGTACATAGCCTCTACATACATTTCAAAGGATATCAGACAATATTCTAATTTTACTTCAACCTTCAAACAAAATTAAAATATTCAACAGAAGGAAAGTCTATTGTACTCATCCATATTTTTGCTTACTTTGTTCTTTATTCCTTCCTGGTGTTCTAAGATTGCTTCCATTCTCTTTGTAGATCTTCCTTCAGGGATTCTTTTGAGGGTACATTTCTTTTAGTTTTTTTCTTCATTTCAGAATGTCTTGATTTACCCTTCATTTCTGAAGGATGTAGGATTCTGAGCTGACATTTCTCTTCTTTAAGCACTTGAAAAATGTTGTATCACTTCCTCTGGTTTCCATAGTTTCTTTTTTTATTTTATTTTATTTTATTTTTATTTATTTGTATTATACTTCAAGTTCTAGGGTACATGTGCATAACGTGCAGGTTTGTTACATATGTATACTTGTGCCATGTTGGTGTGCTGCACCCATCAACTCGTCAGCACCCATCAATTCATCATTTATATCATGTATAACTCCCCA
>NW_016806398.1:2139564-2148582 GCF_001698545.2 Rhinopithecus bieti
TTTTCCAGGTGTTGTGTGTCTCAGTTCCCCTGGCTAGGAAAACGGATCCCCTTCCCCCTTGCGCTTCCAGGTGAGGCGATGCCTCGCCCTGCTTCAGCTCTCGCTGGTCAGGCCGCAGCAGCTGACCAGCACCGATTGTCCGGCACTCCCTAGTGAGATGACCCCAGTACCTCAGTTGAAAATGCAGAAATCACCGGTCTTCTGTGTCGCTCGCACTGGGAGTTGGAGACTGGAGCTGTTCCTATTCGGCCATCTTGCTCCGCCCTGGTTTCCATAGTTTCTAATGAGAAATCCTCTGTCATTCTAATTGCTTTTTTCCCCTAGGTAAGGTATCATTTCCCTGTCACAGCTTTTAAGATTTGTTGTTTTGTTTTCTTTTAATTTTCAGAAATTTGACTATAATGTATCTTGCTATAAATTTTTGGGGATTGTCCTGTTTGTGGTTCAATAATTCTTCTTGAGTCTGTAAACTTACATATTTTGTCAAACTTGAGAGGGTTTTTTTAGCCATTTTAAAAAATACTTTTTTCTGCTCTGTCCCCTTTCCCTTCTCTTTCTGAGACTCTGATGACAAAACATTAGACCTTTTGTTAAAGTCCCACACACAGGTCCTTGAGGTGTTGTTCATTTGCTTCTTTCAGTCTTTTTTCTCCCCTTTGTTCAGGTCAGATAAGTTCTATTGTTGTACCTTCTGGTTCACTGATTCTCTCCTCTGTGTTTTTTATCCTGCTCTTGAGCCCACCCATTGAGTCCTTTATTCTGGTTATTGTATTTCTCATTTTTAGCATTCCCATTTGATTCTTCTTTATCTCTTATATTTCTTTGCTTAAACTTTCTGGTTTTGTATTTTATGCATGTTTGTAATTGCTCACTGAAGCATTATTATGATGGCTGCTTTGAAATATTTGTCAGATAATTCTAGCATCTCTGCCATCTCAGTGGATGGAATCTGTTGATCATGATTTTTAATTCAGCTTGAGGTCTTCCTGGGTTTGGTATAATGAGTGATTTTTCAAACTAAAACCTGGACATTTTGGGTATTATATTATGAGACCCTGGATGTTACTTAAACTTTCGATTTTACCTGACTTACTCTGACTCTGCCAGGTGGTGGCAGTAATTCAAATTTCCCACTCAGCCTCTTTTGACACTCAAGGTGAAAATCTCCTCATTGTTGTTGATCTGTTTGGGCATTCTGACTTTCCATCAGACCTCCACTGATAAATTCCTATCTTGGAGGGTTAGGGGTGCCTTGTTACTCCTCCCCATGTGCCTCCTTTCACACTATATGAAGTGGTACTTGGTATTGCTGAGTAGTGGTGAAAATCCTCACTTTTCAATCAGGTTTCTCTGACACCACCCTAGTATAAGAGGGCATCTCATTTACTACCAGAGACAGGTGGAAGTCCTGGTTCCCACATAGTCTTCTTTGATGCTTTGGAGGGTGCCTCTTTACAGTTTAGTAGAGAAAGTCACATCTCAGCATTCTCTGACACCACCCTGGTGAAAGGATTTGGAGTCTTACTACAGGCTGATGAAGATGGAAGTCTATGCTCTCCACTTGTCCTGCTCTAGACTGTGTTGAAGTAAAGCCATAGATTCTTCCTGTGGTGTTTGGATGCAGTAAAGCAGTTAGTTTCTAATAGGTTTCTGGCCTCCTAGACTTCCCTATTTCTGGTCCTTTGGCTAAAGAAAGCAGGCTTTTGTTGGTGCCTTTTCTGCTTGCTTCTTGTCTTCATTTGAGCTGCTATGACAAATTACTGTAGACCGGGTGGTTGAGATGGTTTTGCTATGTCCCCACCCATATCTCATCTTGAATTGTAGCTCCCATAATTCCCACGTGTAGTGGGAGGGACCCAGTGGGAGGTAATTGAACAATGAGGATGAGCCTTTCCCATGCTGTTCTTGTGATAATGAATACGTCTCACAAGATCTGATGGTTTTATAAAGAGGAGTTCCCCTGCACAAATTCTCTATTTTCCCTGCCACGATGTAAAATGTGACTTGCTCCTCCTTGCCTTCCACCATGATTGTGAGGCCTCCTCAGCCATGTGGAACTGTGAATCAATTAAACCTCTTTCCTTTATAATTATCTAGACTTGGGTATGCCTTTATTAGCAGCATGAGAACAGACTAATACAGTGGTTTAGACAACAAATTTTATTTCTTAAAGTTCTGTAGACTGGAAGTCAGAGAGCAAGGTGCCTGCATGGTCAGGTTCTTGGTAAAGGCCCTCTTGCTGGTATACAGATGGCCATCTTCTTATTGTATCTTATTGGATCAGAGAGTGGAGAGGGAGAAGGAAGTTCCTTCATGGTTCTTATAAGGGCATTAATCCCATTCATGAAGGCTCCACTCTTACGACCCAATCACCTCCTAAAGCTTCACTTCCTAATACCATAACAGTTGGAGTTAGGATTTCAATATATGAGTTTTAGGAGGACATGAACATTCAGTCCACAACATTCTGCCCCTAGCTCCCCCAAATTCATGTCCTTCTTGTATGCAAAATGCATTCATTTCAATCCAACAACTCAAAAAGTCTTAACATTTTTTTCAGCAGTAAGTCTAAATTCTCATCTAAATATCATCTAAACTAGATATGGGTGAGATTCAAGGTATGATTCATCCGAAACAAAATTCCCCAGCTGTGAAACTGTGAAAACAAATGATATGCTTCCAAAATATGATGGTGGAACAGGCATACGATAGACATTCCCAATCTAAAAGGGAAAATTAGTACAGAAAAAATGGGTGACAAGTCCCAAGCAAGCCCAAAATCTATCAAGGCAAACTCCATGATCTTAAACTTCAAGAATAGTCCACTTTGGCTTGATAATTTATCTTCCTCACCCACTGTGGTGGCAATGTCACCCCCACAGCTCAGCAGGGCACTGCCCATGTATGACTCTGTGTGGTGGCCCCACGCATGTCATGGCTCTGCTGTGTGGGGATCATGCCCCCTCAGCTGCTGGGCAGTCCTATCCACATGGCTTCTGTTGGAGGTCATCCGCCCTGCTGATGATCTCTCAATTGCATTTGGAGTCATTCTTCCCTTTTTGTGAAGGATATTCACATATATTCACAGCCTTCCTTCATTCCATTCCATTTTCTCTATTTCCTTTAGTTCCAGCTGGCAGTGTTTTTACCGGTACAGTCCTGTTTCTATTTTTGGCATCTGTTGAGATGGCTGATAATGTCCATGCTTTGCATCCACACTAATCTCCTTATCAAATGATTGACCGGCCCATTTATTGATGTTCTCTTCCAAATATGGTTTCTCATTTTTTGCAATATGGATAGACTGAGAATTTTCCAAATCTTAAGTTCTGGATCTTTTCTGCTTAACAATTCTATCTTCAACTCATTTCTCTCTTCTTGCATTTTACTATAAGCAGTCAGGAGGAACCATACCACTCCAACACTTTGCTTAGAAATTTTCTCAGCTAAATGTCCAATGTCGTCACTTACAAGTTCTACCTTCCACAAAACACTAGATTTTAACAAGGATTACCTTTTCTCCATTGTTCAATAACGTATTTCTTATTTCCATCTGAAATCTCATCACAATTTCCCTCAATCATATTTATACCAATTCTACATGTGATTATTAATGTATTCTCTATAAACCACAGAAGATTTATCTATAGCTCTTCTCTTTTCTGTTTGAGCCCTCAGCAGAATTGCCTTCAAAAGTCCCTTCATGGCAATGTCAGTGTTTTTAGGATGCACCTCAAAATGCTTCCAGCCTCTACCCATTTCCCAGTTCCAAATCCTCTCACATTTTTCACATTTTTAGATATTTAGTACAGCAGCATCCCAGTTTTCAGTACCAATATTCATGTTACAGTTCTTCAGATAAATAGATACAATAAAATATATAAAGAAATGTATTATAAGATATTGGTTTACATGATTATGCAGGCTGAGAGTTCTTATAATCTGCTATCTGTAAGCTGGAGACTCAGGAAAACCAATGGTGTAGTTGGAAGCCTGTAAACCAGAGAGTGAATGGTATGGATTCCAGCCCGGCCTGAGCCCTGAAAACCATGGTGCCAAGGTCAGGAGAAAATTGATGTTCCAGCTCATTCAGTCAGCCAGAGAGTAAATTTAACCTTCTTCCATCTTCTTCTTCGATTGAGGCCCTCAACAGATTGGATTATGCCCACCCATACTGGATAGGGCCCTCTGCTTTACTCAGTTCACTAATTCAAATGCTAATCTCTTTTGCAAATACCCTCAGAGACACACCCAGAAATAATGTTTAGTGAGCAACCTGGGTATCTCATAGCCTAGTCAAGTTGACACATAAAATTAACCATTTATTGGTGTTTTCATGTTGCTGTCTGATCTAGCACCCAGTGTGGGATTGTGAGGCAAAAAGAAAACCAAGAGAACTTGCTGCCGTGTGGTTCTTTGAGTCTGAAGTCCCTTGTCAGTCTGGGACCTTTCAGAATTCCTTTTATTTTAAAAACATACGTTACATCCGGGGTGTCTAGTTGTACTTAATGGGAGCAATAGGGAAATCTACATCTACTCCATCTTCCCAGAGGTGGAATTCCATACGATTGACCTTTGTGTATCGATTTTGTCTTCTGCAAATTTGCTACCCATTTATTAGATTTGAAGCATTTTATTAGATTACTTGTTATGTACCTAATTAAGACATCTGTGAACAAAGTCAGTTTTACTTCTTCCTTTACAATTTGTATATGTTTATGTATTTTCTCGCCTGATTGTCCTGGCTAGAATCTCCAGTACAATGATGATTAGCAGTGGTGAGAGATATTATTGGTCTCTGATATTAATAGAAAATATTACCTGAAAATATTCCTCTTTCATCATTAAGCATAATATTAACTGTACATTTTTTATAGATCCCTTTTGTCAGCTTCTGTTTAGGGTTTCTGAGAGCTTCCTCACAGACAAATGTTGAATTTTATCAAGGACTTTTCTGCATATATTGAGATTATCATATGACGTAATCATTTTCTTATCAGTTTAGCTAGAGGTTGATAGAGTTTATTGATCTTCTAAAAGAACTTTATATTTCATTGATTTTCTCTATCATTTTTCTTTTTCTAATTAATTTCCATTGTGATCTTTATTATTTTCTTTCTACTGTGCACTTTGTTTCATTTGCTCTTCTTCCTAGTTCCTCAAGATGACAGGCTAGATAATGATTTGAGACCTTTCTTCTTTCCTAATAGGTGTTTAATGGTATAAATTTCGAAGTACTGCTTTAGCTGCATCCCACAAATTTTAATATGTTGTGTTTTTATTTTGATTCATTTCAAAATACTTTGTAATTTCCTTTTTGGTTTCTTTTGGGGTTATTTAAAAGAATATTATTTAGATTTCAAATATTTGGCAGTTTTCAAGACATATTTCTGTTATTGGTTCCTAATTTATTTACACTGTGGTCAAAGAGCATGCTTTGTATGACTTGAATTCTTTTAAATTGAGATGCATTTCATGGCCCACAATATGGTCTATTTTGGTAAATATTCTATGTACGCTTAAAAAGAATGTATAGTCTACTGTTATCGGGTAGTGTGTTTTCTAAATGGCAAGTAGGTCGTGTTGGTTGAGAATGCTCTTTGACTCTTCTACATTCTGATTTTTTGTCTACTTGTTCTATCTGTTGAGACAGGAATGTTGAAATCCTCAACTTTGGTTGTTGGTTTGTGTAACTATTGCAGTTGTATTAATTTTTGCTTCATATGCCTTGAAGCTTTTTTAAAGGAATATAAGCCTTTAGGATTGTTGCATCCTGATGAATTGGCTCTTTTATTGTTATGAAATGATCCTCTTTATCTCTCGTTATATTCTTTGCTCTCTGCAAAGAGTTGAGAATTTTCCAAATCTTTATGGTCTGGGTATTTCTGCTTAACAATTCCATCGTCAATTTATCTCTCTCTTCTTGCATTTTACCATTTGCAGTCAGGAGGAACCACACCACCTCAACACTTTGCTTAGAAATTTTCTCAGTTACATATCCAATGTCATCACTCACAAGTTCTACTTTTCACAGAACATTAGGTTTTAACAAGGATTACCTTTTCTCCATTGTCCAATAACCTATCTCTCATTTCCATCTGAGACCTCATCAGTATCACCTAAAACCTATTTTTTCTGACTTTAAACATACATTCCAGCTTTCTTTTGATTAATATTAGCATGATTTATTGTTTTCAGTCCTTTAAAAGTATTTGCATCTTTATATTTAGTGTGGGTGCCTTTAAACAGCATATAGTTGACTCTTTAAAAAATACAATTTGATAATCTCTTACTTTTAATTGGGGAGTTTAGACAATTTACATTTAATGTTATTGATATGGTTAGATCTGTTATTTTTTTATATGTCTTCTTTTTGTTCTATCTGTTCTTTTTTAACCTTTTCTGTCTATTTCTACCTTCATTTGGATTAACTACATTTTTAAATGATTCAATTTGATCTCTTTTATGGGATTATTAGTTATATATCTCCTACTTAAGTGATTACTTTAGGGCTTAGAGTATACAACTTTAATTAATCATAGTGATAATATAGCACTTCACTACTATATACTGTATACTTCCACTTTTACAGCTCCAAACTTCGGGCTAATTTTTATCACACATTTTATTTCTACATATGTTATAACCCCATTATTTTTCTTCAAATATCATCTTCTCTTTGTTTTTAAGACTTCCTTTAACATTTTTTGTACCATGGTCTGCAGGTGAATTTGTTCAGCTTTGTGTGTCTGAAGCGGTATTTTGTCTTTGTTTCTGAAAGATATTGGCATTGGATATACAATTTATGGGGTCCTTTTCTTTCAGTACTTTAAAGATTTTGCTACAATATCTTCTAGCATCCATTGTTTCTAACAAGAATTCCTATGGCACCCTCACCTTTGTTTCTCTGTATACTATGTATCTTTCTTTTCTAGATGCTTTAGAAAATTAACCAATTTTATGGTGATAGATCTTGATATAGTTCTTTTTCTTATCTTTTGTTACTGTTTCTTGTGTTTGGAGTTTGCTAATTCTTTTGGATCTGTGGGTTTATAGATTTCACTTAATTTGGAAAACTTTATGCTATTATTTTTTCAAGTATATTTTCTGTTCTCTGATACTTTCAAAGACTCCAGTTACACTTGTATTCATTCGCTTGAAGTCTTCTCACAGCTCACTGATGCTCTATTCATTATTTCAATCTCTTTTCTCTTTGTATTTCATTTTGGATAGTTTCTATTCTGTCTTCAACTTCACTAATCTTTTCTTATACAATGTCAAATCTGCTGTTAATCCCAACCATTGTATGTTTTATTTCACATATTGTAATTTTCATCTTTAAAAAGTTGATTTGGATCAATTTTTATATCTATCATGTCTTCACTTAACTTCCTCAACCTTCTTCCATTTTCTTGAACATACAAAACACAGTTACAGTAGGGTTTTAATGTTCTTGTACACTCAAGGGTATCACTTCTGGGTCAGTTTCAGTTGATTGAATTTTCTCATTATTGACTGTATTTTTCTGCTTCTTTACAAGGCTGATTAATTTTTTTATTAGCTGTCAGACTTGTCTGAAGACAGTTGCTTCATATACACTATCCAGTTTTCTAGATGTTTATGATAAGAGATCCCTCTTATTGCAGTTACTCCACTATGGTCAGTAGTAAAAGAGTGAATAAAGCAGTGTTTGTTAAGGCTCTAATGTTTGGTTGTTTTGTGTATTGTAATGTCATGTTATTAATGCCCAAAGTTATTGACTAATCATAAATGAGGATTTTATTTTTATCAAAATAATTTAGCCTCATTTTTCCACTAAAACTTTTGGTTTGAATCTAATTTTATATTAATATTGTCCTTGTATTCCTTTTGCCAAACTAAGTTACCTTATATGTTTTTGTCCATTTATTTTAAATATTATCATTTTTTTGTTCAAGTAGAATTTGCTTTTAGACTCAATATGGTAGTCTTTGTCTTTTTATAGAGATGTTTGATCTGTTTATATTTATTATGATCACTAACATCTTTCTTCTTAATTCTGTCATTTTATGTTGTTTCTTATTTTATTTCCCAATTTTGTTTATATTGTTCATGTATCCTATTTTCTTCTTTCTATTTTGTAGAAGTTACTTTTAAAAAAAAATTTAAAAATCAAAATCCTATTAATCTTTGACTCCCCTCTATGTTTGGCATTTGAAATTTTAATCAGGATGTGTCTAGATGTGAGTTTTTAAAAATTAATTTTACCTGCTCTTCATGGGTGTTTTTTCCCTCAGACTGTTATTGCCACTTTCAGATTTACTGTGATGTTTTTGCTCATCTTATTTCATCTCACTATGCTTCTTTCTGAATTCTGGGAGATTTTCTTTTTTTGAACAGACAATTTAAATTATTTATTCCGTTTTCTTCAATGTTTAATATGCTCTCCACTGCCCCTACTGCATTTTAAAATTCTGTAATTATACTTTTCATCTTAAAGTAAAATTGCCTTATCTTACATAATTATCTTTTCAGAAATGCAATATGTTCTTTAATCTCATAGAAAATATAAATTTGATATTAAATTTTTTTCCTTCTATTTCTGGCGTAGGTCTGGTTCAGGGGGGAACTTTTTTTTGGATTCTATATCTGATACTCTTCCTTCTTTTGTACTGGTAAAATTTTCTCTGGTGACTGTTCTTTTACTTATTCTTTGGAGGCAGAGCTGGATTTGCAGATGAAGTCTATTAGAGAAGGTGCAAGTTCAGATATATTCAAATCAAACAGAGAAAAAGAGAAGTTTTATGTTTCTGAAGGTTTAGTTGGCTATTCAGAGCATTTCATACACCATGTGGTGTAGGTGGCAGCCATTTGTCAGGGAAGCTCAGTTCTTTGTGGAATGTGTCTTTTCACCCTCTCTTTGTATAGGTGTGGGCAGACACAGTTCTCCAAGTAATTCTTAGATTTGAGATTAGCTCATCTTTCACTGCTTTTTTTTTTTTTTTTTTTTTTTTTTTTTTTTTTTTTTTTTTTTTTTTT